>NC_030679.2:75137487-75439273 GCF_000004195.4 Xenopus tropicalis | reverse complement strand
GATTTGTGGTGTGCAGCTTCCCAAACTATCTATGTATATATATGTATACATGTATATATGTGTATATATATGTATATATATATATATATATGTATATATATATATATATGTGTACATATATATATATATATATATATATGTGTACATATATATATATATATATATATATGTACATATATATATATATATATATGTATATGTATATATATGTATATGTATATATGTATATATATGTATATATATGTATATATATATATATATATATATATATATATATTATATTATATATATATATATATATATATATATATATATATATATATATATATATATATATATATATATATATATATATATATATATATATATATAAAATATACACACACACGCTTATTTTCAACCTGTTCCCCCTGACAGATGAAAGCATTAAATACAAAATATTATTACTGAAATTACCAGATTCATTGAGAAAATGCACTGCGTGTGTTAGTTCATTTTCATCCAAATGCAACTGACTTTCTTCTACAATTTCTAGCATTCTCTCATGACTTATTACAGGAAACTCCAATGGAACATTCTTGCGCTCATTCAGAATTTTTTTTTCAAGCTCTAGATAACTATCTGGAATCAGCTGTCCAAGAACTGGTTGTTCTCTTATCTAAAAAAGGAAAAAAAATACATTTAGCAATATTTGTACGATCTAAAACTGCAAGACCAGTCATAGGGCAAATAAAAAAAAAACTGATGTATTATAGACCTGACAATGTTCAGTAAGGCTGATTTATCAAAATGTGAGATCCATCCATTTTCTATTCATTCCTATGGGATTTTTATAAGTGTATTTATCAAACAGTGATCTCTGACTTTTACCTACTGATAAATATGCTTCTAAAAATCCAACAGAAATTGAGTTTTTCTGTGCTGAGTTGGAAATTATATTTAATTAGTAGTATTTAAATAGCAATCAGATCCTTACTCTGCTGCTTGTGTTAATATGTCAGTATTATGATGCATAATAGACAAAATCAGAGCTAGAAAATCAAATGCTAAAGAATTAAAAAATAAAGTTCAAATACCTTAAAATTCAAACACTCTCTTATGATTGTTTTTCGAAGCTTTGCCAAAAGGTCTGATTCTTCACTGGCATTCACAAAGTGATACTCCCGAATGGAGGGCAGCCCACGTTGATTACATAGCTCCTGTTTTATTTTGCTTATACAGGCTTTCTGACATTTTTCATCAGACACATCTAAGTGCGTTCCAACCAGAATAACTGGGGATGAGGAGGCTCGGGCCTGGAAAGAAATAACCTATTTAAGAAAGCTCAGGCTTGGATTTACAGTTTAAAGATAAAAAAGAAAGTTTCAGACAATATTTTATTAAGGGAAATTAAGGCAGATCTGTTTAGAAGGAAAGTCTGCACTAACACTTTATCTATGAGAAAAGATAAAAGGCAGTCACAACTACCACTAAATGATTATTGGACAGAAAAAATATTTCTTTAGTCACACAATGGAGGAAGCATAGAAGCAAAAATCTAAGATTAAAGGAACAGTAACATCAAAAAAATAAAGTGTTTTAAAGTAATTAAAATATAATGTGCTGTTGCCCTGCAAAAAACCGGTATTTTTGCTACAGAAAAGCTACTATATAAATAAGCTGCTGTGTTGCCATGAGGTCAGCCATTCGAGCTGGAAAAAGGAGAAAAGGCACAGGTTACATAGCAGCTAACAAGTAGATAAGCCCCATATAATGGGGGTTTATCTGTTATCTGCTAAGTAACTTGTGCCTTTTCTCCTTTGAATGGCTGCCCCCATGGCTAAACAGCAGTTTACTTATATAAACTATAGTAGTCTTTCTGAGGCAAACACACCAGTTGTAGCAATGCAGGGCAACAGTACATAATATTGTAATTACTTTTATACACTTTCATTTTTTGGTGTTGCTGTTCCTTTAAGTTAGAAAGCATATAAAGCAGGATTTTTAATACTTTTTGGGCAGAAACTTAAGTATGTCTAGGAGTCATTTATGTTACCCGGAGTTTTCCGGACAAGGGGTCTTGTACCTTAAGTCTACTAAAAAATAATTTAAACATTAAATAAACCCAATTGTATCTTAGTTGGAATCAAATACAAGGTACAAAAAAGGAAATCATTTTTACAAATGTGAATTTTTTGCTTATAATGAGTCTATGGGACATGGCCTTTCCATAATTTGGAGCTTTCTGGATAAAATAAGTAACTACGTGTGATGGGTTATGCCCCCTCCAGAAATTGCCAGATTGTCCCAGAATGCAAACAGGCATCCAGACCAATGCCTTTGATGACCCAAGGTAAAAGGCTACAAAAAGCAATACTTACTTTTATGTTGAAAAGCCAAGGCTTGATGGCATCAACCTCAGAAACACCTTTGCTCAGATCATAAACAACAAGATACAAAGCTTGTGGAGTCATAAAATGTGGGTGACTACAATAGAACTCCTCTTGGCCTAAAGTGTAATTACAAAAACAAGTAACATGTGTTCAGAAAACACTATTACTTTAACTAATGTGTAATACTAACTGTATATACTTCTGTTATAGTCACTTTGCAGTATCTGAGGAAAAAAAGTACCTGCAAAGTCCCAGACATTTAAAGTGATTTCTTTCTTTATTTTGCCTCGGATCAGGATGGGCCAGTCCTTCACATCTATGCCAACAGTAGCTTTTTCTGCACCATGCTCAAGACGCCTGCATTTCATTAGCTGCTGTACTAAGGTTGTCTTTCCACTACCTGTGTTCCCCACAATTAAGACTTTCATGCGATTATAAGGAACAGCCTTCTTTAAACGCTGTTGAAGAAACCTGGAAGCAATTTAGAAATCAGTTAGCCGTATGCAGTCACTTTAATCATGGCTGACTTGTCAGTGTAACAGACACTTCTCATACAATATTCCAAACAAATCCTCCTAAAATTGTACACGTTGTACCTATGTACTTATTTATCGTGCAGTGCTGTGAAAGATGTTGGGACTTTATAAATAATTATAATATTGTAGAGAAAATTATTGCGGAGACTGGGATAGAAAAGCAGTATCAATTTTCCGAGACAAAGCTTCCTTTACATTTTTGTTTTTCATTAAGTAGTCCTTAAAAAGGAATTCGTTGAGCACTACACAGTTGGCACATATGCCAGGGGGGTTTTAGTAGCACAGGTACCAGCCTTGCCTGCATCTCATAACTTACTGAGTTTTTCTAATTTGCAAAACAGACTTTTAATTAACTTCTTATTGATTGGAATAATGGTGTCATATCGCTTATCTACTGATTTTAGGTGCCTATCCAGAGTATGTGAGTAATAAACATGGTGATTCATCTAGAACAAATCGAAAAGGCTGCCCATCTTCCATGTTCCAAATATGTCACAAAAGTCAATTTGCTTGTTATGGCAGAAGGCTGATGTTCTACAGTGAAACAGTACCTTATGAGATCTTTGGCTTTACATCCTATGTGCTTCAAATCTATGTCCAAACATAGCCCATCAAGAGGAAGGTCCCATATTTTTGTAAGTTTTCCCATTTCATCAGGAAAAGTTCTAAGGTCAGGGTTGTAACTTATGTCGAAAGATGTGATGTTTTCAAGAAAACCAATTTCAGGAGGGATCTGAAATTTAAACAAAAAAATTATGATATACATATGGCTCTGAAACATGTCTGTTTTTTCAAATTTTTGCTGTTAACCTTTGTTTTAACCAACATCGTACCTCCTTGATCTTATTGTAAGATAAATGCAATTTTTCAAGCCTTGACCATCTGCATGCATCTTTACTAAGGTTCAATACGCTGATGTGGTTGTGGTTCAAGATAATTTCTCTCAGATTTAATGATGTCCACTCCAGAGGACCAGGAAGATGAGCAATCTGATTATTGCTTAAGTCTATGCTTCGTAAACTGTAAATAAAACAAAGATACACTCCTGTATCTAATGTAATAGTAAAAAATACTGAGGCTGAAAAAAGAAGATACCATATCACCATTAAATTTAAACTTTTACCTTTCTAAATAATATATTAAAAGGCTCAAAAAAGTTTTCTCTGAACAGAAAACAAAAATCTTACCTCGATATATCAGATCAAGGACATTAGTATATGGAGTGATACCAAACCCAACAAATATTGGGGTACATCCCAGCCTAATCATTATTCCAAAAATATAGATAAAGTAAAAACTGGATAAAGGAAACACATTATGGGGCACATTCATCAAAGTATGATTGTTTCCAAAAAAATTCTAGTTTTCGTACTGTGTGTATTTTTGCGACTTTTTTGTTAATTTGCGCATCTTTTTGGAACTTTGCAACAATTTGCACGATAATATCGTATTTGTCGCAACGAGTATGAAAGTCTCAGATTCATTAAAGCTTCGTTATCGTGACTTTCCTTGGGCCAGGTTGGAGCTGCAAAGTGCAACTGAGTCCTATGGGAGGTTTCCAAAAACACGCACAGAAGAATCAAAGTTAGAAAGGTTTTCCAGCCATTTACAATCGTTTGGATAAGAACATTTTGTGACATTCGGAACGTCATTATATTATTGTGACTATTACGATTTTTTCGTAAGCATTTTCATGACATTTCCGATCATCAGAAATAATCACATTTAATGTAAATTTTTCCTATTTCGGGATTCGAACTCGTACTTTGATAAATCTGCCCCTCTATGTCATAAAACTTTGGACGTAAAGCCAAATTTAAATTTTGCATTTAATTTGACATTTTGGCAAAATAAATGTAAAATTGATGACACCATTCACTAAGGTATTTTCACCCATATGTTCTCATAGCAACTTGTGTTAGCTCTAATGCAACCACCAGAGCCTGTTATAATGAATTACATGCAATTGCAAACATTTATAAAGGGAAGGCCTTGGCATTACTGCCAACTCTGAGGAGGTGGTCATTCCATTTGCATCTACACTAAGCAAATCAGACATTAATAATGCAGGCTGGAAGTTACACCATCTGAACACCAATCCTGTGCACTTTACCAATAATGATGAACTGTACACAAGTTGCTATGGTCATAACTAGTGTGCACCTGCAATTATGTTGGAATTCTGAGAAAAGAAAGTGAATTGTGTTTAAAAAAACATGGCAGTCTGCATCCAAAAATTGGAAAAGACCAATTTACCATAGTAAATGAAACATAACATTCATAATGCACAATTCATGGCAAAATATATCCAATAACGTATCTGTGTTACCGTTCTTTAAATAAAACAGGGTCTCTCACTCACAACTGATTGTTGACTGATGACACCAGACTCTGATTTTACCTTCAAATTATGATTATCCTAAGGATTCACTTACTCATGCCACATGCAGATATGTTATTGGATCATTTTTTTTCAATAAATATATAACAAAATATAATCAATTGTGTTTCATTTGTTTAAAGGGGACCCGTCACCCTAATAATTCCAAATTCTTTTCTATTGTGTTTATCAAGCAAAATAAACTTCACTTACACTATATAAATAATATAAATCTTGTTTCCATTAGCCTTGGAATCACACAATCACAGCAAGAAGGCAGGCGCCATTTTTTTGGACACTATTGTTAAGGCAAGCTTTGTATCACCCCAAAATCTTGTATATGCACCAGAATTGGGGACCTGATGCACATGCCCATGTACTGGATACACAATTAGATGGTAAGGAGGAAGTGGGAAAGTGAGTGCTCAATGAAAAGTCAAAGTAATTGTCTTGCCCCACCTCTATGCCAAGGCATAAATGGGGGGAGCAGGCAAAATGTGACTGACAGCTGGGATTTTTAAATGCTTTTATAATGGGCATGGATGTGTTAATATAAAAATGAATATGCGTTTCATGTTTAATTTGAAAAGGAGTTTTATTATACAGCTTTTTATGTGTGTGACAGGTCCCCCTTAACTAGGTTTTCTTCATCTATTTTTTAGACTTCTTTAGATCACATTCATATAAAAAGAGAAAATTTTAAAGGGTTCACATACTATTGAGAACAGCTGTAGTATAATATAATGCACTTTTTTTTAAACATTTTTAAAAACTGTTCCTTCTTTCACCTGCAGCACTCCTCTCAAGTATGCACAGTGGCAGGCAATAGGAATTTAGTAGGCATTTTGGTACAGGTGTGGGACCACTTATTCAGAATGCTCAGGACCTAAAATCATTTAAAGAAACAGTAACACTAAAAATTCTTCATGTCAAAATCCATTCTATACCCCTCTAACAATGAAACTGAACCCAACTGGATTGTTTTGCCTCCAGTAAGGATTATTTATATCTTAGCTGTGATTAAGTACAGTTCTATTATTAAAGAGAAAAAGTAAATAATTTTTAAAAATTAGAATTATTTGCGTATAATGGAGTCTATGTGAGAAGGCCAGGGCCGCAAGGTGAGAACCTTGCCTCAGGTGGCAGTAAGTGGCCAGTTACCAGGGGTGTCAATAGCGCTCTCTGCACTAGTGATGTGGCCCCGACATTAAAGTTGTAAGCGCAGAGTAGGATAGAGGGGGCATATGGCAGCAGCCCCAGTATCGCCACTGGAGATGACCTTCTGTAATCTGGAAGTTTCTGGATAATGGATCCCATACCTGTAATTGCAGAGCATGCTGACCATAGAGTGCTCTGCAGTGACATAAAGGCTTTCCCCCTTAAAACTGGCTGCCCCAATGCAAACTTTTCTTCTGACTATAAATCCATTTAAAACATATGCATTAGATGCAAACTGGCAGTAATTCATTACTCATTAGTAAAATATATTTTTGTGACAAATGTGTTAATAAGAAAACTTACTGAGAAAGCTGTAGAATTTCTGTTGGAATATTTGTCACTTTGTTATGTGACAATTTAACTGCTGATATCTTCTGTGGCAAATTGGGAGCTATAGCTAAAAAACAAAATCCGTTAGACATACAGAAAATTAAATAAAGCAAATCCATCATCATCAAAATTTGACTTTCCCCCTATATTTTTAGCATTGTTGAGTATGTGGTGAGTTTTTTTTTTTTTTTAGCAAATCGATTTTGTCAGGCATTCAAAAGTCAAGCAGCTGATTCCACCAGAAATCTGAAAATTGATACTCAGCAGAAACTTACCTCTACTCAAACTTCCCAGTGAACCTTAATGGTAAACTAAACCCACAAAGAATTGTCATGGTGTTTCCATCAGTGCAGAGGCTGCTCTATGCTTTGCTATGTACAGCAGCTTTATGGACTACATAAAAACTGAGCTGCCCCAGAGAGCCAGAAGTCATATCCATATACATGCTAGATCTGGCTTCCATTAATGTTTAAAGGAATTTTGTGTTGATTTATTTAAGAGTATCAGCATACTAGCACTGACATAGCTCAATGGTGTCTGTCATAAAGGTTATGAGGATAAACCTCCATATTTTTAGCTGGGGTGGGCAGTAAAATATAAAAGTTCACAAAAAATAATTTTGCAGTCATCAACACATCCAGTATGCAATTGCCCCAAAAAATGACACTTATGCAAGAGAATCAGCAAGTTGGGCCTGTGTGGTTCTAAAGGGGCAACTTTTTTTTTTTTTTTTTTTAAAAGAATGCTCTGCTGCTGGCAGGGCTTCATTCAGTGGCTAAGAGGGTGGGTAAATGTACATATTTCCACTTTTCCTGAATCCCTCTGCATCATCAGCTGCTCCTTATCTCAAAGTCTAACAAAGGCTGAAACATAGGTAACAAAATTGGTCTGTTTATAAATGGGTGCATTACCTAAAATTATAGAAATTATATAATTTATATAGGTGTATATAATAACCCTTTCATAACTCTAAACTGAAGCATTCATATTGCATTATAATTTGCTAAAAAACAGAAGGGGTTTGATTTAGCAACCCAGCAGATGCATGCTGATATTTTGTGGCCATAAATATAATTAAAGGATAAACAACTTTAAAGTTGTCATAACCTATACAAAGAAGGGTATCATAAAAGTTTGTAAATGTATGTATGTAAGGATGGGCATTTCCTGCAGAAATATATGACGTATATGACATACACTGGCCCTTTAATCTAAACTGCAACTTTATCATTTGGAGCACAAAAAATGTTTTCAATAATGTACAGATATTTCTAAATTAACTTCTTACATAATAAATTTGTCGTTGCACTAAAAGTCTCCAGTTTTACGCAGTCCTTCAGGAAATCAGTCGCAAGAAAATGAATACTGTTCTTATTCAGATTTATAGTGTGCAATTCTGGCAAGCACAGTGGTATGTGGATTTCAGAAATGTTGTTTCTGTATGAAGAAAATACAGAGAATATACATACACACACACTGAATACATATACAAGGGACAACGTAATAATTTATTATATACAATACTGCATAAAACATTAAAGATGTTAGCTCAAATCTATCATCCATTCTTGAAAATTCAATTTTTAAATTATCTGGGTATAAAAAGCATGATAGTGTGAGCCTGGAAAGTAGAGCTCAACACAGAATTCACAAAATTCACCTCCTTTCTATTAGTTCCTATAGGATTTTTAGAAGCATTTTTATCAATGGGTGAAAGTTAGAGTTGACCATTTGATAAATACGCTTCTAAAAATACCTTAGGAATGAATAGAGGGGAAGAAGTTTTCTGTGGTGAGCTCTAGTTTCACTCTTTAATAAATCTCCAAGTCTAGCTCAAGACTCCTCCAGTTAAATGGAGTAGGAGAAACAATAGCTTATCTGAAAGCAGTTCTAATGGGTAGCACTGGCTCTTTCTGAAAGTTCAGACTCAGGATAATGCACTGAGATAGCTGCCTACACACCAATATTACAACTAAAAAAAATAAATTTGTTGGTTCAAGAATACAATTTTAAATGGTAGAGTGAATTATTTGCTATATAAACAGTGTAATTTAGAATTAAAAAGTACACCATAAAAATCATGACAGATTTCCTTTAAGCTAGACATACAAGCTACATGCCAGTTTGCCTTTGCAAAATTACTTGCTAGCTCACTGGACACTGTATGGGGCCAACCCCACAACCTTCCTGATATCCAGCCAGATGTCAATAAATGGGTTTAAAAATACGAGGATTGCAAGGGCTTTTTGATGCAGAACTCTCTAGAGGGTTTTCATTGATGCATATAATGAACCAATTGTTGGCATGGGGGGCTAAAATGGGTTGCCAAATGAGTAAAACGTCTGCTGTCTGTTGACCTCACAAAACAAGATCTTATAGTGTATAAAGACAGTAAACCAGAACATAAGTCATATCTGTAGTTAAACTGATATTTTACATGCAGTCACTTTTACACGAAATCTACAAGGATGAAGTTGTATTTCCAGAAGAACCCCTTAGCAAAATCAGGCCATTTAAATCTGCAAACTTATTTAGGTTTTTGAGCTGTATTAAAAGGGGTATAGATTCACGGGAGGAGGGGGTTATTCTTCCACTTTACAGAGCACTGGTAAGGCCCCATCTAGAATATGCTGTCCAGTTCTGATCTCCAGTGCTCACACGTGACATTACTGAGTTAGAGTGGGTCCAGAGAAGGGCAACTAAGTTGGTAAAGGGTATGGACAGTCTCAGTTATGAAGAAAGACTGGCCAAGTAGGGTCTGTTAACACTGGAGAAGAGGTGCTTAAGATGTGACATGATAACTATGTATAAATATATAACGGGATCATATAATAACCTTTCTAATGTTTTATTTACCAGTAGGTCCTTCCAACGGACACAAGGGCACCCACTCCGTTAAGAAGAAGGGAGGTTCCATTTAAACATTCGGAAAGGATTTTTTACTGTGAGAGCTGTGAAGTTGTGGAATTCCCTCCCCGAATCAGTTGTGCTGGCTGATACATTATATAACTTTAAGAAGGGGCTGGATGGATTCTTAGCAAGTGAGGGAATACAGGGTTATGGGAGATAGCTCTTAGTACAAGTTGATCCAGGGACTGGTCCGATTGCCATCTTGGAGTCAGGAAGGAATTTTCTCCCCTCTGCGGCAAATTAGAGAGGCTTCAGATGGGGTTTTTTGCCTTCCTCTGGATCAACTAGAAGTTAGGCAGGTTATACATAGGCATTATGGTTGAACGTGATGGACGTACGTCTTTTTTCAACCCAACTTATATGTTACTATGTTAACATGATGATTCCAACAACCGCAAACACTTTATTTTTCATGTAAAATTAATTGCCTTTTGTTTTTATAGTGACATTTTTTTCTAGCGTGCAAGTATGTTTGCTACTCAATCGATACATGAGCACTGCAAATTTTGGTCATTAAACCATTAACACTATCACCTACACTACAGTTTAACCAGAGACTGATATTCTTTCAATCTTTGAACAAATTTAGAAATTTCCATGAAAGAATTGGACCAAATCTGGGGTTGCCATCTGAAAATGGTTTTCACTTCTGACAACCTGGTTTTCAAAAGGGCTGTCCTGGTGAAAACTGCCTGCTCAGACCAAACTAGAAAATCCAGACAGGTCATTGAAATGAATGACACAACAATTAACCAATGAAATGCTAAACACTTGATTTCAATGATTATTTCCCAAAATAAATAATAAATCATGTTCTTTGTTAAGCCAGGATGAAAAATATTTGCTATAAAGCATCTCAATGAAGAACTATATATTATTTATGCAAACTTAACCAACAGATAATTTATATTTGTATAAGTGGCCTATTAAAGAATATAGGTATCTGTAAATATTGCCCTTTACCTTGAGCCACTACCTTGTAAAGTTCTGTGTGCTCCCCTGATTACCTGACACAAAAAAATGCAGTGCTGATGTAACTTAGCTTGTTTGTTTACCCTTGGTGTGTGTGAGCCAGCACAGTGCCTCACAGCAAGAGGGATGAGCTTTAGTACTAAAAATGGCAGTTTTTAACTATGGAATATCTTAATCCCATAATATTAGAAAAATATATTTTACACTAAATGGTTGTAATAAAAAAGTTTTTATTTTAAAATACAGGATGTTTTGTATGATATATTTTTGTTGAGAACTGCAGTGTTCAACAGCAGAGTCTACCAATAAATAAAAACATTTAATTTTTTGTAATGTTCCAAGAAAGTTACTGTCACACTAATGTAAGACTTCAGACAATAAAAACAAGAACACTTTTTCCAGATCAATTGTAAAAGCTGTTTTCATTATAATAGCTTACCCTTCCATTATTAATTCTTCCAGGTTCTGAGTAATATTTCCAATGTTTTCTGGAAAACTCATCAGTTGGTTGTAAGAGAGGTTGAGCTGCTTTAAATTTGGACACATTTTAGTTGAATTCCAGTCCAAATTTGGGCCAATTTCATTTCTCGATACATCAAGAAACACAAGACTACTGATTTCTAGTATATAATGAGGAAAAGATTTGAAGCTGTTGCCTCTCAAGTCCAAGTAAGTTAATGATCTTAATGCCTAGAAAAGGAAAGAGGTTTTTATTTATATATTTTTCACAGAACTATGCTCTATGTTAAATGAAATAATAAGGGTCATTTATGCAGCTGCTAAAATGGCTGGAACAGGGTGTGTGCATGTGTGTTATTTATGGTAGATAAGTGCACCTATTGAAGCTCTGGAACTCTGAAGCTACAGTCATGCCAAAAGTGGTGATAATTCTTGGGTTCCCACAGCAGGTTGCATCAATAGGCTTTTTAAACTTACACCCAGCGAATTGGATTCTAATACTATAAAAATGGTATCAGCGGCCTTAAATGATCTTTGTGCCATTGAACTCATAACTAAGATTTTATGCATAAAGGGTCTTTTTATAAAATAGAACAAATGCCTTAATGCTATTATAAACATATAAATTAAGCAAAAAAATGAGTTATACTATCCAGGTTATCATGTACAGGGTATGGTTTTATTACAGGGAGAAAGCAAATGATTTGATTTTTAGATGCATCCCTCTTAATAATACTTTAAAGGGGCCCTGTCCAAGACAATTACTCCATAGAAAACAAAATGGGGCTCATTTACTAACACTGGCCAAATACAGACCTTACATGCAGCTGGCAGAACAAAATAATCACTCATGGGTTCAGTAATGGATTACAGTGAAGGTGCAAACCAGTGTTAGTTATAAAACCCAATGCTTTTCATCACATTGAAGAACACCTGACCCCACTTAAGCTCCTGGCCCCCACATTGTGAAATGTTACATTTCTGAGATGGGGCTTGGGGCAGGTATAGCTATTTTTTGAACTAACTGCAACTAATTAACTGCATTGAGTGAACTACTAGGGGATGCGACAAACCCAGGGTTCCCCCCGGGGGTAGCAAGGCACAATGTAAACAGTGTTTAAATGCAGGGGTATAAATGTCGCACCCAGGCTCAAAGGGCTTTTGTTATGTTACTGTAAATGTAATACTTTTGGATCCCCTGGTTCAAATATGGATGAGATTTAGATGACAAATAATATTTTAAATTTACCTCACACAGTGACTTCGGAAAAGATGACAATGAATTATGCTGAAGCTCTAATTTTTCAAGACGTTCTAAGTGATTAGTTAAGCTGCCCTTTTTAACAATTAGATTAATATTTTCCAAATCATTTGTTGAAAGATCTAGTGATTTTATATGGTCTTTTTCAGCTAACGAAGATAAACTGTCTGCCCGCTTTATGTTCAAAGACAACTTTGCACCTACAGCAAAAACAAGAAAAAAATAATTCAGGGTATAATATAATAGACTGATCATGGTAGAAATCTGTTTTCATTTTTCATTCACTGCTCCCTGTTGTGTGGAATGTTGTTCCACTGGCTTTTACCATTACCTGTTTTTGTGTTTTTTTTATTTCCTGCATATAAGTTTTTACTACTTGTTTGCAAGTATTTAGTAAATATCTGGCATACCCCTGTATGAAATCCACAAAACCAAAAGATGGTTTTGCTTGGGGTCCAGGAATATGTGGGGCGCATAGTACAAATATAAGCCCCACACATGAATACATGGCAACTTTACAGGCCACTTTACAGGCACTTCATTCAAATGTGTCTACACAAGGTTAAATAAAGTATTGCAACCAGATATTTTGATTATTACAAAATAATCATCCATTTATTGTTCTAAGCACCATAGACCTGTAATTACGGCATAAGGCCATGGTTTATTCATGGATGTTTAGACCCATGTTTACAGGTTTTTTGCCAGACATCCATCTAGTGTCCACTGTCAATTACATTTCCACAATATTATACACAGAGAAAAATGGTAATGGTATCAACATTATATTATACAATGAGGGCATTGTGTTCTGCACACCAACAACAATATGCACCGAATTACATTGCAAAGGCACTAGTACATCAAGCACATTATACACAGTAACAGTATTTGGAACTGCAAGTTCATTATATGAAATGACAGATGGTACTGATATCCCAAGTATATTATAAACAGTGAAAGACAGTACTGAATCCCTTAGAACAGGGCTGTCCAACTGGCGGCCCTTGACCCCCCTCTGTGTGGCCCCCCACCTGTCTGGCTGCTTTGATGGCTTAACTTTGTGTTAGCTTTAAATGGTATCAGTACTGAGATTAACTAATTGATTAAGGTGTGCTACACAATGGACAAACCGGACAAAACAATAGCCCCAGGTGCAAGCTGAACCCTCAGCCAGGGTAAAACAATATCCAGGATAAAATGAAAAAACAGCAGCATTCCGGAAATGTTGTAGAAAAAAGTGACTTTACTCAAGTGCACACAGCAACGCTTCGGGCTTAAACCCGAAACGTTGCTGTGTGCACTTGAGTAAAGTCACTTTTTTCTACAACATTTCCGGAGTGCTGCTGTTTTTTCATTTTATCCTGAGTACTGAGATTAACTGGCCCCCTGCAGTGTTCTCACCTCTGGCTCAGGCTGTAATCACCCACATTGTTCACCTCTTCACACCTCAGACATTGTATGTACTGCCTTGGCCTATGCTGCCTGTGTATAGGCAGCATAGGGTAGGCAGAGTATGGCACATAGGCAGCATAGGGCAGGGAGGGTATGGCACACTCAGGCAGCATAGTATGGTACATAGGCAGTATAGGGCAGGGAGGGTATGGAACACACAGACAGCATAGGACAGGCAAAGTATGGCACACACAGGCAGCATAGGACAGGCAGAGTGCTGTCTGTGTGTGCCATACTCTGCCTACCCTATGCTGCCTGTGGGAGGTGAACCTGGCAGGGGTTTGTTCTGGGAGTTTGTTAGCAGTTGGAAATAGCCATTAAATGGTCCCTAAGGTGTGTAATTATATGCTGGGGGTTGCTGTGCTATCCACAGGGGAGGAGGCATATGGATTTAAGGGTATGTCTTAATATGACATAATATAATTCTTTAACATATGAATGATGGTTGATATCCCTGCAGCGACCATTGTGATAAAATGGGTGTGGTTTGAAGTGGGTGTGGTTTAAAACGGGGGAGTGGGCAAAACTGGTCATTAGCGGCCCTCCACCATGTATGTGAGAGAAATTCCGGCCCTCGGCACCGCAGAAGTTGGACAGCACTGCCTTAGAACATTTATTACAGTGAAGGTCAGTACAAACTTTCATCCCAAGTATATGCAGCAAGAGGTGGTGGGCACTGACACCCCAACAGCATTATATGCAAAACAGTGACTAATGACACCCCAGCACAAATGAGATACAGTGGTATACCTTAAGAGGCAGTGGATACTGTCAAAAATGCTTCCAGAGCTTACATGCTTTCCTCTCCACTCTTTCTTATTGTCTCTTCTTCTTCTTTTCCATTTTGCTTTCCCTTTTTCCTGTTTTTATCACACTTTTTTATACCACCCTCCATTTCTTCCCTCATCACCATTTTAACTTTTACACTTTTCTGTCTGTTCTTTCTGCTACGCCAGTATCTTCATTACTCATTCTTATTTTACCTTTTTCTCTTCTTGTCTTCCATTGCTGCTGCTGCTGCCCAACACTCCATTTCATTGTAGTCCCTCCCGCACCCATGTTCACTCCTGGAATTTACACCTATTACTTACCTGGATAATCCATCTGAGGGAAATCCTTTTTTCGATGTACTGTAGGTTCATCTGCCCAAGTCCCCTACACATAAAAAAACAAAAAACAGCTGTTTGTCATACCTGGGGGGTGGTGTACATATAATTCCTTTAGAAAAAATTTAAGAATTTTTAACTGTATACTCAGTATACTGAGGGTTGTTTCCAAGTGTCTGCTGTTGCCTAGGGGCTCCACTCCTTAACCAGTAGTGCAGTTTAATGTAAAAACCTATTATCCAGAGAATCTAGATTATGTGACACTTAAACATAAATCTTTACAATGCACTAAACCATATAAAATAGAAGTGCTTTTATTTTAATACCTTTGGGTTCAAATATGTCCATGACTGCTTGAAAACTGTGCTCAACCCAGCCCTTTTGCAAGCTTCCGGTTTAGACTCTTCAGGCCCTGATAGACGGAGCTTTGCGATGTCACAGGCAGTCCGTTCCTGCTCTGCACGCTTCTCTCCCCCCCCATGGCAGCAGCACAAGCAGAGAGACACAGAAGGAGTAAACTAGGAGGGGTTTCTCCCTGCTACTGTTGAGTAAAGCCTGTCAGTCAGAGCTGTGACCACTTCCTGTGGGAGACTGAAGCCACTCCCATCTTTCATTTCGCTCTGGCTTCTGATTAGAGAGGTTGTCTATGCAGCTCTCATATGATGACCGTTTTAGGAGGTAAAATGCTTCCAAAACATCTTTCTTTCTGCATCATTTCACATTTTGAGGGAGGGTGAATATTAGAACTGAATATGAACTTTAATTTTTAAAGGAGACATTTTGTGTAAAGTATCATTAATATCAAAAACTAAAAATGCCTTATATACATACATGTAAATAGAATACACTGTTAAGGTGGCCATACATGGGCCAATCAGGTGCAGTATCCATGAACCAAACAGCCCACAGGCCAAACAGATGAATACAACCCAAGAGGCTAATGGAATGGAATGGCTAAAGCTTTTTATCATACAATTTTATTATTATATGAATGGCCAGCTCTACATTATTCTTCCAAAAAAGAAGGTTTGTGTTTGTCTAATGGCATTTATAAAAATGTTTTATATGTTTTATTTTTTGGCGTTTCTGACAAATAACACATACTTTTCCAACGTACCTCTAATGTTTATACTGTTGCAACGCTTACCAAAGAATTACAATGCCTTCGCCATAACTTGACATGGTCCAGTTTGTGAATTTCCAGATTTCCAATGGAATTAGATTTTCTTATCCTAAGTGATCCGCCACTTCCTTTAACAAAAAAATGAATGGCAATGATATAGTGACAAAATAAGGCGATTTCAATTCTAGCATAAAGTTAAATAATATTTATTCCACACCTGTTAACTTGTATACAAAGTTTAACACACGTGATCTTTGCTTTAATGACACAGTGGGTAGTGAGATAATATAGCATATGCAGTACCTTCACTGTCCACATCACTATATGAAATTCCAGCTTCTTCAAAAACATCAAGGTGGGGTAGACTATCTTCACTTTTTTCATGTATCTCTTCAGTGAAACTCAGGTCTCCTGAAGATCTACAGCGTTCTATTTCTGAATTCTTCCTGTGATATCGCAAAACCATTCTTGCTAAAATGGAACCTACGGGACAATAACATACCACGTGGTGTAATTGACACCACACAAGTGTTTCTGTTATTTGTAACTACACACACCATCAAACCATGGAAATAGACTACAATGTAGACCTGGATAAAGCTTCCCCAACTGTGAATAAAAGATAACATGTTCTGACTCCATGGTTACTGAAATGGCAAAACCATTCACAGGTGACAAACTGCATAAAGTATGCCATACAGATAAAGATTCACTGATTTGTCAAGGTCTTTGCCCGATACAAGCCAGGCCAAATCAGCTGATCCACTAAAATCTGCCCATGGATGGCCATTTTAACACTGCTGGGATTAGGAAAAACCAGGAGATGCTAAATCTTGAATTTTAGCCCATATTTTCTTAATTTTTTAAATAAATCCCCCTTAAAACTTGTGAGCAAAACTTATTTTTTATTATTCCCTACGGAGTTAAGCATACAGTATACAAAATGTGTAAACTTCACTTAGGCTCTTTTTCAGCTAGATCATTTGCTAGTGGCCTCACTGATATACCTAGAAAAGAAGACCTGTCACTGCTATTTTTTTTGTGCCAATAAGGGCATTCCATATACATACAAAGCCAACAGAATGCATTCTATATTGGATACACTTGACAAACCAATCTTGTTTATGAAAAATTATTTTCTCAGAGTGCCATAAAAGCAGAACAGGTACCAAAGGTTATTGTTAGCTTCTCTCTTTGAAGCAGGATAAAAATCAATAACTGCTCCCAAAAGAATCTGTGCCCTGACAGTTTAAGTCACCAAGCATAGATGCAATCTAAAATTAATTAAATTGTGCAACTCCCTGTGCTGCCTCAGCGGGACTCCAAGAAAGGTAAATATCTACAAGTTAAATTTAAAAAAAAACAAAAAACTTTTCTTTGATCATCCCTCAGCAGCACAAGTATCAAAGGGTCCCAATGAACTAGAAAAGCAGAAGAGCAAAGGAGCCAAAAGGGGGGGGAAAAAAAAAAAACACCACTAGTAGTGAATAAAGTGGGAGAAATTAATATGGAACCAATAAAGAGCCTTGCTGGAGATTTTAGGGCCAAAAAATTACACTTTTTGCAAATAACTGGTTATAAAATATATATATAAAATGAAAGTTGGCAAAACTAGGTTTCCACAATTCCTTGTTTCGCTATTACTCAATTCAGAACATGACGTATACCTTTTAGAATATGAAAAAAATGAAATAAAGTGCTTCCTATAGTCACAAGCTTTTTACATAACTTTATTGACAGATTGGACAACTCTTCTTTTGCCAACTGCACCAGTGTTTCAAAGGATGCCTTTTCAGCAAATGGTACAAGGGATTTAAATCTGGAACAAACCAGTGTTTTTTCTTTAATCCTAGGTATTTTTTAAAGGTGTGCTGTAGGTGATTGTCCTACTGGAGGACATATGAAGCAGAGACCCAGCTTCCTGGGTTTCCTTGGTAATTTTCTCATTTCACAATACCATGCACAAACCCACAGCACCCAGGGACAGAAATAAACCCAAAACATATTTGGCTTTCCTGCTTTTTGACTGTAGGGATGGTATACCCTTCTTTGAAGGCCTCATTTTTCCCTGAGAAAATCTTATCTGTGGATTTTGGCTTGCTCAGGTGTAGATCTCCAGTCAGGCCAGCTCCAGTCAGACTTTCTTATATTTTTCTGTCAGTAACGGGATCTTTCTATTATAGAGCCCCTTCCCATCGAGCTGGTTAAGAATGGTGCAAGTGAAAAATGTTGTAGATGTCTGGCAGATGTTTGAGTTTCTTTAACACAACTCAAACAATCCTTCTCTGCAATCTTTGATAAATGTATTTATTGTGTTCACATCTAGTGAGACTGGCTACAGTTGTTTAGAAAAACTTCTTATCTTTGCATATATGTATAAAGGAAAGTGAACTGCCTAACTAATATGGCAAGAAGCAAGTTGTAGATATTAAGGCATTTTGGTATCAGACAATGGGTAATGAACACTGCAAGAGATGTTTGTGAATGATGAGTAAATTCACTAACCAGAAAACTATACAGTATTTCAAAAAACTGCTAATGGATATTGATAATCAAAACGTTTGTGGATTGGGGAAGTAATTATATGGGGGCAAAATAAATGAATAAATAATAACAAAAAAGCACTTGCCTTTCTTCCCTTCTTGATCTACTGATGGCTGTTTAAGCAATGGTTGTTTTTCTGTGAACAGTGGAATCAGCCAGGATGGTTCTGTCCTGCCTATATGAAATCCACCAAGACATATACTGTTGTTGGCTGCATCTAAACCAAGCTTTTTTAAAAGCAAGCTTATTATCTCATTATCACACTTCTTAATGCTAACATTCAGGGCTTTTCTGGCATCTTGTTCTCGAACTCCATTATTCAACAACAATTCCACCATTTTAGGGTTGTTCCCTTTCTCACAAACCTATTTAAAATGAATGTAAAAGATCACATTAAATTCAATGAATTGTATCTGATTAAATTGTAGTACAAAAAAGTATCTTTATATTATTTATATATTATTATTTTCTGCAGAAATAATAATGAAGGTGAAAATGTGATTAATTTCTTTGGTGTACTGCACAGGTGAGAATTTGTCCAGTGTTAGTAAATTAGACCATTGTCTACTGGAACCTGATTGCAGTAGCTGGCGTCTTGTATAGAGAGGGAAGATCCCCTATGTGCATGAAGTGTGTACAGGGCCCAGATGAGCAGATGTATTGTAATTGTAAATTATTTCTGGATGATAGTGTCATGGTGTCTGAAGAAGAAAATACAAAAACTAGGTTGTAACTGTTAAAACACAACTGCCCCAAAAATGTGTTTTTCAGCTCCTAAAAAAAAAATCATAAAAATTGTGAAACTGACATTTTTTTTTCAATAATTAAAAGTGTTAAACATAGCCTTAAAATCCATGCATGACAAAAATAAAAAAGACCAACAAATGTAAAATGTAAAAATGCAAGGATCACAATACCTGTATGATTAAAGTAGTATGTTTTGTTTTCGTATTGACATCTGCCCCCAGTAGAAGCAAGCATTCCGCAATTACAATATAATTATCAGCACATGCTTTCACCAATAAAGTGTTCTTCAGCTCATCTTTGGAAGTCATTTCCGCAAAGCAGCCACAGCACAACTTCTGAAACTGAACAATACTAAGATTTTTGTATACAACTTTAACAATTTCAGGTCTATATCATTTAAAATACATAGTCCTTCACTCCACAAGGAACTCATTAACACCATGGAACACCACTAGACTGCAGTCTTACAAAAAAAAATGTGGACTGTATTTTAACTATATTATACCTAAATTTGAAATGTTGGTACCCACTGTGTCAAAGAATAAACGACAGGATATCTCCACAACCTATACCTACAGTGTATTCTGCACACTGCTTTTAAAATGTTTATTGTAACTCTGCTGAAATGAGAAACAAGGTTAGCTCATAGGTTTAAAACAAAAAGACAAAAATCAATGGGGGCCAAAATTGTAGGCACCCCTCAGTAATTGTAATCTCTTACCTTACCCCCCGAGTTGGTGCTCCTGTTAGGAGAAAACCGTAACAGCCAGGGTAGCTGCGAATGAGCAATCCTCTTCTTTCTCTTGTCTATCTTTGGAATGTGGGGGCTGACAAATTCTTTTTTTTGCTAAAGTTCGGCTGTTCACTCTACTGTGCATGTGCAAGCATTGCGAAAACATAAAAAGGAAGAGGATCGCTCTCTCACAGCTACCCTGGGCTGGTGCAGTTTTCTGCATTTCAAATAATTGTACTATGTAAAATTTTATTTTCTATATAAAAATATAAATTTTTTAGTTATAATATTGATGTGTAGGCAGCCATCTTAGGTCATTGTGCCTAATCTTGTGCTTTCAAAAAGAGCCAGGACTTCACAATGCAACTGCTTTCAGATAACCTATTATTTCTCCTACTCCATGCAACTAGAGGAGTCGTGGCAGTACTTTGGTGTTTTATTATTGAGTACTATTCTCATATCAGGTACAAAGAAGCAAATAAAGCATGCAAAAAGGCTATCAGGCAAGCTAAAATAGAGATGGAAAGGGATATTGCAGCTAGGAGTAAAAAGAATCCAAAATAAAGAAAGAAGGGGTGGGAACCTTATTATCATGGGGGGAGGGGTAAGTTGGTTGATGAGAACGGGGAAAAAGCAGAAATTTTGAACTCTTATTTTTCATCTGTCTATACATCTGAGGAGCCAGCTAATGAAGGCTTCCCTTTTAATATGCCCAGTTCTAGTAATTTAGCTACTGACGCATGGGTCACTCTGGAGGAAATTCAAAAGAGACTTGAACATGTAAAGGTAAACAAAGGTCCAGGACCGGATTGGATTCATCCCTGGGTACTAAATGAGCCGAGCACTGTGATTGCCAAGCCTCTTCACATAATTTTTCAGGATTCGTTGAGGTCTGGCATGGTGCCCAGAGACTGGCGAATTGCTAATGTGGTGCCGTTATTTAAAAAGGGATCCCGTTCTCAGCCTGAAAACTAAAGGCCTGTTAGTCTGACATCAGTAGTAGGAAAGATTTTGGAAGGGGTAATAAGGGATAGGGTACTTGAATACATTGCAGTTCACAATACTATAAGTTTGTGCCAGCATGGTTTTATGCGCAACAGATCTTGCCAGACTAATCTAGTCGCATTTTATGAGGAGGTGAGCAGGAACCTTGATGCTGGAATGGCAGTTGATGTCATCTACTTGGACTTTGCTAAAGCGTTTGATACAGTACCTCACAGAAGGTTAATGATCAAATTGAGGAATATTGGCCTAGAACATAATATTTGTACTTGGATACAGAACTGGCTGAAGGATAGATTACAAAGAGTGGTGGTAAATGGAACATTTTCTAATTGGACCAGTGTGGTTAGTGGAGTACCGCAGGGGTCAGTCCTTGGTCCTTTGCCTTTTAACTTGTTTATTAATGACCTGGAGGTGGGCATAGAGAGTACTGTTTCTATTTTTGCTGATGACACAAAATTGTGCAAAACTATAGGTTCCATGCAGGATGCTGCCGCTTTGCAGAGCGATTTGAAAAAATTAGAAAACTGGGCAGCAAACTGGAAAATGAGGTTCAATGTTGATAAGTGCAAAGTTATGCACTTTGGTAGAAATAATCTAAATGCAAACTATCTACTGAATGGTAGTTTGTTGGGGGTATCCTTAAATGAGAAGGATCTAGGGGTTTTAGTAGATAACAAGTTGTCTAATTCTAGGCAGTGTTATTCTGTGGCTACTAAAGCAAATAAAGTGCTGTCTTGCATAAAAAAGGGCATTGACTCAAGGGATGAGAACATAATTTTGCCCCTTTATAGGTCCTTGGTAAGGCCTCACCTTGAGTATGCAGTGCAGTTTTGGGCTCCAGTCCTTAAGAAGGATATTAATGAGCTGGAGAGAGTGCAGAGACGTGCAACTAAACTGGTTAAGGGGATGGAAGATTTAAACTATGAGGTTAGACTGTCGAGGTTGGGGTTGTTTTCTCTGGAAAAGAGGTGCTTGCGAGGGGACATGATTACTCTGTACAAGGACATTAGAGGGGATTATAGGCAGATGGGGGATTTTCTTTTTTCCCATAAAAACAATCAACGCACCAGAGGTCACCCCTTTAGATTAGAGGAACGGAGCTTCCATTTGAAGCAGCGTAGATGATTTTTCACGGTGAGGGCAGTGAGGTTGTGGAATGCCCTTCCTAGAGATGTGGTAATGGCAGATTCTGTTAATGCCTTTAAGAGGGGCCTGGATGAGTTCTTGAACAATCAGAATATTTATTAGAGCACGAGTCACATGGCTGTGGGAAACTAAAAATGTATCTAGCCCCACATTCAATTTCAAACTTGAATATAAAAAATTCTGTTTGCTCTTTTGAAAAATGGATTTCAGTGCATGATTATGTTGGGGTAGCTCTATCAATTGCATTTTGTAAAATAAAAAAAAAAAAAATACAAGTTTTCCCATTACAAAATTCCATGACTAATTTGGTCCCTCAGTTTCCTGTTTAAAATATTTAAAAATATAATGCCACTGAAATGAGGATCTATGAGGAGGACAATTATTAAATAAAAACTTTTGTTACAATCAAGAACTAAATATGTTATTTAATTATAAGACAAAGATACTAAAAAAATTACACATACCTTCATACTCCTTTTGTTGGCCAAACACATTGATATCTGGTAGAAAAGTACTTTTTCAAACTCTTCTAGGTCCAATAGCTTTGCAAAACTATGTGATAGCTTCATTAACGTCAATGCAGTTAGGAATCCCTATAAAAAAATGCACTGAATCAAAAATTAAATAGTGCTTACCAGAATATGTAATAGAATACTGGAAAACTTTAGCAAAGGGCAGGGGCACATAGTACATATATCCGTTTCTCTCAGCCCTATGTTTTTCTGTCAGGCTAAGAGAAGCGGATCTGCTTGCCTACACTGCACAGTGTGCTTGCACTAAATACTACAGTAAGGGCTCTGGTACACGGGGAGATTAGTCGCCCGCGGCAAAACTCCCTGCTCGCGGGCGACTAATCTCCCCGAGTTGCCTTCCCTCTGCCATCCCACCGGCGAACATGTAAGTCGCCGGCGGGATGGCACACGCGGCGGCGCGATTTCACGCAAATCGCCGAAAAAGACTCGCGAGGCTTTTTCGGCGATTTCCCGAAATCGCGCCGCCGCGTCTGCCATCTCGCCGGCGACTTACATGTTCGCCGGTGGGATGGCAGAGGGAAGGCAACTCGGGGAGATTAGTCGCCCGCGAGCAGGGAGTTTTGCCGCGGGCGACTAATCTCCCCGTGTACCAGAGCCCTAACCATCCGAGAGTGGGCACACAGAGTGGACGGATCAGATGTCGGCCTGAAAAACATGAAGGCCGACCTCCAATCAGCTGTGCTCTGTCTGCCCACGGTGCAGAGTAAACAAGCTGATCCACATCTCCTCAGCCTCACAGAAAAACATAGGACATAAAATAGAGAACTGCACTTTCCATTTCAAAGCAACATACCTCTTCTTGAATCCTGACATCATCTTTATACCGCTGTAAAGTAGAAACCAAGTGTGTTGATAGAAGGTGCATTGTTGCAATGCACAAGTTTTTTCTAGTTACCAAATTTGCTAAAAGAAATAAGCCAACATACTGGATTTCTGGAAAAAAGAATAGCAGTGTGTTACTGATCTATGATTAAGCAATTTCATATTTGAATTTACAAGAAAGATGGCCGTCTGAATCTACTTTGCACTTTAATGTATTTCAATTTATATATGAGAATACCATAACAGTGGCCAAAAGTAACCTATTTTGGCAGGGCTGAAATGCATTGAGGTGTGCACATGAACCAATCAAAATGAAACTGTTAAACTTGGAGGTGTTTCATTTTTCTTCATTTGTACAAGTATGGGACATGTTATCCAGTATGCTCAGGACTGGGTTATCCAAATAAGGGATCTTTCCTGTAATTTGGATTTGAAATTAAGTCTACAAAAAAATCATTAATACATTAATAAAATCTAATATAATTGTCTTGCCTCCAGTAAGGTCTAATTATATCTTGGGATCAAGGAACAGTGTTATTATTACAAAGAAAAATAAAATCACTTTTAAAAATTTTAATTATTTGCTTATAATGGAGTCTATGGGAGATGGTCTTCCTGTAATTTTGGAAACTAGGCAATGTAGTATAGGAAGTATGTAGTATAAGAATGTAGTGAAGTGCACCTCACATTAAATGAATTGCTCAGTAAATAATTAATTAGTAGTACACAGATGATCCCCCTTCTAAAAAAAAAAAAAAAAAAAAATGTTATTGGAGGGGGTTGTATATTAGTTAATTAAAACAACAGGCAAAAAGTATGTTTACCACTAGACCTATTTATTGAACTTATATTAATATTTGGGGTGGAATTACTCTTTTTAGCCACAGAGCACTTTTGAATACACTCCAAAGTTGCATAACTAGAGGACCAAGACTTCCAGGAAAGAACTTATATTCTAATCACATAAAAATACCAAATACATACACATCATTTATATGTAAAAGTATATTTTAATTTATGTGATTTCAAAGTATCAAAGCACCATTATATTTTTGTTTTACTTTCAGATTTTAAATTTGTCAAACGAATGAGCTGACTTTATATTTATTTTCCTTCTATAAGGCTCACATTCGGCTGTCAGTATTAGAAGGTTGATTATAACATTCTAAGGCCTTCTTTTGTCTTTTAATCCACCACAAGACATGAAAAAAGGGTGTACTGGTATGGGATCCGTTATCTGGAATCCCAGTACCTTGTATTTGATCCCAACTAAGATTTAATTAATCCTTATTGGTGCAAAACAATCCTATTGCGTTTTATTGATTTTTTTAGTAGACTCTGTAATTTGGATCTCCATACCTTGAAAGACCCCTTATCCGGAATACCCTTGGTCCCAAGCATTCTGGATAATAGGTTCTATACCGGTACATCATAGTTTGGCATCATTTGGTATATGGCAAACAAACCATAATTTGCACTCTCCATGGCAGGGTAAATTCCATACTTTTTTTGATAGCCTGTAAAAAGAGGTTACAAATGCTAGGCCAGTACAGAAATTATATAGTAGTAAACAGAAATCCACCGGCAATTTTCAGACGATGGTAGTTTCAGTATCACTTACAAATATAATAGTTTTACCTGAGTCTCCAGGATACATCTGAAGAGTGTGCAAAATGGTATCCAGAGCGCCCTGTTGTGAAAGAATTTCCAGAGCCCCAGAGCACTCTGAAAGACATCGAAGCACTTTCAGCCCACATTCTTGAATAGCACGATGGCCAATAAACTGAAGATAAAATTATAAATGATCATAAAAAGTACACTAAAAATATTATTTAATAATAGAACTAGGGGTAGGCAGAAGAGACACCTGCACAGGGTGTAATAGGGAGAGCTCTGGTACATACCTCTTCTACCTGAATTCCCCTAGTTTCAGGCCTTCTGTAACCTTGGTTGCAGGCTGACTAAAGTTCCAATGCCAATGGAAGCAGGGCGATTATCACGGTTTACTGGTGACAACTGGGGGGGGGGGATTTCGCCCTGCTTATCATTGTACGAGCATACGTGGTGGGGGGGTTGGCTTGCATTGGCACAGCACTGGTACTAATGCTTGCAGAAAATAAGGTCATTCTTTGTTATTGATGACTTTAATTTGACTTTAAAGCCAATACTTTAGAGTCAAATTCTGTACTGGCAATTACATTATATTCTGCATTAAAGGACAACTAAAGCCAAATTTTCTGGGTGTTCAAATTTCGTAGGCACCCTAAATGAAGAATCTCTAAACTGAAACCCCCGTCCTGCATTAGGCAACTCAATGTCCTTAAAACAATCTTATGATGCCTGTTTTTTTCCCATACCTTGTTAATATTCTAATTTATTGTAAAAATTAAAAAAAAAAAAAAAAAAAGTCTAAAAAGTTTTAGACTGCACTGTGGACACTCTGCTATTTATTTGTGTTTACTTATAAATAAAAAAACCTTTCATAACATTCTAAACATTGTTTAGGCATAGCTAAAATTTAATTTTGGTTGAAGTATCCCTTTCATGTAATGTAAAACAAGCAGCTTGGCAGTGTAATTAATGTGGAAAAATGTACTTACTTTGTTCATGGCTTGCAAAACTAAATTGTGTGTTCCTTCTAACAAACATTGGTTCTTTATTACTTTTTGAGGAAGATTTAGAAATAAGGTTTCTTCTGAAATCGGCGTACTGTTCTGCAAATTCAATTCTTCATCTAAACAAAAAAGGGAAAATAGCAGAATCTCAATAGACTAAAAAATGATAAGCCATAATTAAAAGAGACAGAAAGTCTTAATCGCTGGAGGAGAGAAACAATTTTTAAGGCACACCTAAGATATCAATAACTGTGCTTTAAAATGATGAACAATGGTACTGGAGTGCCCTCTTCTGTCAATGATGAGATATAAGTGGGGAAAAATAAAAAGAGTCCGTGTGCTTACAATAACTACCCATACTGCTTTAAGCCATTGAAACTAGACTTGCTAATAATTATCATTCACCAAAGACTCCTTGCCTGCTTCCTGTCCTTACCATGGCTCAAGACAACATACAGTATTGTTTTAATTCGTATAAATGTAAAATCATTTATAACTTAAATAGGACATTCATGTGGTTATGTAATAAAAAGTACAATGTTCACTACAGGTCTAGTCACATATAGCAAACAAACAGCAGGAAGCATTAACTGGTCACGTATTATTGCCTAACATTTATGGACACAAAACAATGCAATGTTAGAATAATTCCAAATCACCCCCCATTTACTTAAAGGAGAAGAAAAAGGAAATCATCATCATAAGAAACATCAGCCTAATGTTAACCAATAATCCTCCAACTGAAGAGCTATATATTTTGTTTTTAATTCGCAATCTTACTATTCCCCATTAAACCACTGGTGATTTTCTGTAATTTATGGTCGACTGTCACTTACAGTGGTGTGAAAAACTATTTGCCCCCTTCCTGATTTCTTATTCTTTTGCATGTTTGTCACACAAAATGTTTCTGATCATCAAACACATTTAACTATTAGTCAAAGATAACACAAGTAAACACAAAATGCAGTTTTTAAATGAGGGTTTTTATTATTTAGGGAGAAAAAAAATCCAAACCTACATGGTCCTGTGTGAAAAAGTAATTGCCCCCTGAACCTAATAACTGGTTGGGCCACCCTTAGCAGCAATAACTGCAATCAAGCATTTGCGATAACTTGCAACGAGTCTTTTACAGCGCTCTGGAGGAATTTTGGCCCACTCATCTTTGCAGAATTGTTGTAATTCAGCTTTATTTGAGGGTTTTCTAGCATGAACCGCCTTTTTAAGGTCATGCCACAACATCTCAATAGGATTCAGCTCAGGACTTTGACTAGGCCACTCCAAAGTCTTCATTTTGTTTTTCTTCAGCCATTCAGAGGTGGATTTGCTGGTGTGTTTTGGGTCATTGTCCTGCTGCAGCACCCAAGATCGCTTCAGCTTGAGTTGACGAACAGATGGCCGGACATTCTCCTTCAGGATTTTTTGGTAGACAGTAGAATTCATGGTTCCATCTATCACAGCAAGCCTTCCAGGTCCTGAAGCAGCAAAACAACCCCAGACCATCACACTACCACCACCATATTTTACTGTTGGTATGATGTTCTTTTTCTGAAATGCTGTGTTACTTTTACGCTAGATGTAACAGGACACGCACCTTCCAAAAAGTTCAACTTTTGTCTCGTCGGTCCACAAGGTATTTTCCCAAAAGTCTTGGCAATCATTGAGATGTTTTTTTTAAAATTGAGACGAGCCATAATGTTCTTTTTTCTTAAAAGTGGTTTGCGCCTTGGAAATCTGCCATGCAGGCCGTTTTTGCCCAGTCTCTTTCTTATGGTGGAGTCGTGAACACTGACCTTAATTGAGGCAAGTGAGGCCCGCAGTTCTTTAGATGTTGTCCTGGGGTCTTTTGTGGCCTCTCGGATGAGTTGTCTCTGCGCTCTTGGGGTAATTTTGGTCGGCCGGCCACTCCTGGGAAGGTTCACCACTGTTCCATGTTTTTGCCATTTGTGGATAATGGCTCTCACTGTGGTTCGCTGGAGTCCCAAAGCTTTAGAAATGGCTTTATAACCTTTACCAGACTGATAGATCTCAATTACTTTTGTTCTCATTTGTTCCTGAATTTCTTTGGATCTTGGCATGATGTCTAGCTTTTGAGGTGCTTTTGGTCTACTTCTCTGTGTCAGGTAGCTCCTATTTAAGTGATTTCTTGATTGAAACAGGTGTGGCAGTAATCAGGCCTGGGGGTGACTACAGAAATTGAACTCAGGTGTGATAAACCACAGTTAAGTTATTTTTTAACAAGGGGTGCAATCACTTTTTCACACAGGGCCATGTAGATTTGGAGTTTTTTTTCTCCCTTAATAACGGAAACCTTCATTTAAAAACTGCATTTTGTGTTCAATTATGTTATCTTTGACTAATAGTTAATGGTTTTTGATAAGCAGAAACATTTAAGTGTGACAAACATGCAAAAGAATAAGAAATCAGGAAGGGGGCAAATAGTTTTTCACACCACTGTATTAGTGATGCACAAGCACAAGGATTTTTTCCACTCATGACATGATGAAATAATGCCCATGAAAAGCCTTGGGTCTGATCGCCATCTGTATAGTGAGCCATTGAAGACTATGATTGTCAATCATTGCTTCACTTGCAAATAAGGCAGTGCTGGCAAAGCTCATAAATGATATGAGAAAATATCATGTCGCCTGCACGTCACACATAATTATGTGCCTTACCAGAAAAAAAGTTAGAATACTGTGGACAGAAGTGTGCATGCGACGGCCCCGGGCCACTGCTTACACAAAGAAAAGGAATTAGAACAATTCACATATAGGTACTCAGTTCTTCAAGAAGACAGTGGGGGATTGCAGCCAAACTAAATGCAGAAGAGCGCTGTAGGGATAGTTATCTACATAATATGCTAAACATAGATAAACAAAAGTTGTAGTTGGACTTTTTGGCAGGAGTAGTTATGTCACTGCAAAACTGCATTAAGAGCTTTACCTAATGATGGAATTGTGGAATTAACAATATGCTAGCTAAATTAATTAATTTAAAAAAAATTAAAAAAAAAAAGTTAATAAATTTTCCCAGCATATATTTAATATTTCAGCATATTGCGCTTGCAATGCTATAATTACAATATTTAGTAAATACATGATGTTAGCAAGGAGACACAGCTGACATATTGACACAACCTTTGGTGGAGTTACGAAAACAGAGAGTGAAAATTCTATTATATTAAAGAAAGCAAAACTGGTTGTCTTACCTTCATATACCATCTGTAAAAGGACACGCAGAGCCTCTAACTGGACTGAGGGAATGTTCTTGTGCTTTTTTGCTGCACTTAATACCACAGTAAAAGCCCCAACCATAATATCCAAATTAAAAGAGCTTAAAAGTAAGAAAAATATGAAACAAGGTAATAAGTTATAATAATAAATAAATTACAAAACACAGAGAAAGTTATACATATCAATATATTAAAAATAATATATAATATTTAATAATTTAATATAATTAATTATTATTATGGGTGAAAGCAATGGAAAATGTATTATTTTGGCATTTTTATTAATAGAAATCTACTAGCCAGGCAACACTGAACATCATTTTTTAGGTCTCAGGTTTCAAGAGGATTAATGCCATTTATCCTAACCATTTACCACGACTTCAGTCATTTTCATATTTAAATCTATAAACAATGTTAATTGCCAAAATCAAATTAGCAAAAGAGAGAACTACAGAACTATACAGATTAAGTGAGACATAAACCGACTAATATAAGATGCAATCTAAAGGTGGCCATACACGGGCCGACTATAGCTGCCGATATCGGTCCCTTGGACCGATTCGGCAGCTAATCGGCCCGTGTATGGGGAGAGCAGAGCGGCCTGGCCGACCGATATCTGGCCTGAAATTGGCCAGATCTCGATCGGCCAGGTTAGAAAATCTGGTCGGATCGGGGACCGCATCGGCTCGTTGATGCGGTCCCCGATCCGACTGCCCCATTGCCGCCCACATAATCCGATCGTTTGGCCCCAGGGCCAAACGATCTGATTTTTATTTTTTTTACCTAAATGCTCCCCGATATCGCCCACCCGTAGGTGGGGATATCGGGTGAAGATCCGCTCGCGAGCGGATCTGCTCATGTATGGCCACCTTAAGGCAGTAGCTTAATTACCCATGTATGGTGCCTTTCCGACTGCTAGTGAGATAGATATCTGGAAGCTTAGAACATCCCATTGGGCAAGGACAGCACTGATGCTGATGCAGTCCGCTCATGACATGTCTGCATACAGTAGGCCTCAATTATGAAGCAATCATTTGGATTTGCCCAATTTCATCCAAAATATGGGTTCCTTTTAAAATCCGAATGTTGTACATGTTAGTTACCTAACTCAGCACATATTAACTGAATCCCCAAAACAGTCAAGTAATAAAATTAATAAACGCTTGAATAATATTAGTTATTTGTGCTTAATAAAATGGGTCATTCATGTTCACTGGCTGTTACATTGTGAATAGTGATAAGCGAATCTGTCCCGGTTCGCTTCACTGAAAAATGTGCAAAACTGCTAACTGGTAAAAAGTTCACAAAACCTGAAAAAAGTCAATAGGTGGTTTTTCGCAAGTCAAAGGGTGTCATTTCTCAAGTTTATTCAAACTCCAAACTCAAAGTCAACGGCATTTTTTTCACTCAAAATACACTGAAGTGAAAGGGCTTTTTTTTTTTTGCAATATTTTTCTCACGTTTTTCTGAGAAAGAAACGTACATTTTTTTGCTGCAGTTTCACAAATGAGTTCACCAATGACGAAATTCAGGCAAACAACCTGTTCCTGAGAGAAAGTTCACAGTAACTGCCTAAAAAAATTATACTTTCTAAAAAGGCACTCATAACCCTCTTTCATCCCAGTAATGCTCCTTGCTCTGTGATGAAATGATAACAGAAATAACAAATAATACCTTCCATTAAAGAGATGTTGAAGAACCCGACAGGCACTTTCTGCAGCTTCTGGACAACAAAGATGTTTCTTCATAATTTCAATAACATTTATATGAACACCTTTCTCCAGCAAAAGTTTTCTTATATTTACTAAGCATGAAAAGAAAAAGCTATAGTTATAAAGAAATACTATTATCAATGTAATGTAGTTTTATTCTACTTATAATTATGCTGCTACGAAAACACAAACTCTTGTACTAGCACTTTCAATGTGCACAGAACCCTACATAAAAATAGAAATATGGCCTTAATTCCACTTTACACACACAGGTTTCTGGTTACAAATGTATTAGTAATTAAGTATGATATACCGTATAATAATGCATTTCTACCTTCAATTAATCATTTGAGTTTCTCCTCTTCAGCCTTAAAAAATACCTTCTTATTTGATGTGAACTCATTTAGCTGGGATTATGTAAACAAGATACATAAATACTATCTAAACTTCCAATAATAAAATATAAAATGTAGTTTTTACAGAGGTACCCCAAATTCCACTAACCGCTTTTTCAACCCTCCCTGGGCTCACAGTGTCATGCAACCCCTTATTAAACTGAGGAGGATTAATTCTGGGACTTGAAGTTCCTCTGCTTTTGACAGAATATGTGCATCATTCACAAGGACCTCAAGTCCCAGAATCCATCACTTCTCATGTGATCAAGGTGAAAAAAAGCTTGCATGATATGTGAAAAACAACTCTGACCTACACTGTCATATATTCAATATTCTAACAAAAGTAAGAAAACAGGACAAAAACCTGTCCGACTCACTTGTAAAACAGGTTTCAATATATTTTACATGAAAACAGAGGAATTTAGAAATAAATGAGTAATGTAAAAGTATTCAAAAATAAACTTAATTTTTTTATATTTTTTTTACATTGACATGTTGTATGCAAATACATAGCTATAAAAACAGAAGTACCGTTATGCTCTGAGAGTGTAGCCAAAGCTGCAGTGGATGCTTGGAAAACATCTTTGGAAGAGGAATGCATGAGCATTGAAAGCATGACCTCTTTATGCACTGGATATCTGAGTTTCAAGAAACATATTAAAGATAGTGATTTATATTTTGGAATTTACTTGGATATTTAACAACATTTCGACAGGGTCCAAATACTTACTGAGTGTCCTCATCCCCAACTTTGTCATGAAGTTCAGGGTGGTACATAAACAGGTTGTTCAAAGCCCAACATGCAGCCTCCTGATAAAAAAGGAGACAGAGAATGCAAAACAAGAAACAATTTTCACTTCAGCTATTAACTCACATCTATCCCTAAACAAGAGCAGCTTCCCAGCCATTAGGGCTCTGGCACACGGGGAGATTAGTCGCCCACGACAAATCTCCCTGTTCGCGGGCGACTAATCTCCCCGAAATGCCATCCCACTGTCGAAAATGTAAATCGCCAGTGGGATGGCATATGTGGTGGCGTGATTTCCGTGAAATCGCGGTTTCCTCTCAAGGCAATTTCCACGATTTCACTGAAATCGCGCCACCGCGTATGCCATCCCACCGGTGATTTACATTTTCGCCGGTGGGATGGCATTTCGGGGAGATTAGTTGCCCGCGAACAGGGATATTTGTCGTGGGTGCGCAGTGGGGGATTTCGGGAAATCGGCGAAAAAGCCTCGAGAGGCAACTTCGGCGATTTGCCGAAATCGCGCCGCCGCGTGTGCCATCCCACCGGCGACTTACATTTTCGCCGGTGGGATGGCAGGTGACGGCAACTCGGGGAGATTAGTCGCCCGCGAACAGGGAGTTTTGTTGCGGGCGACTAATCTCCCCGTGTGCCAGAGCCCTAAATCTGTTTAAAACCATAAACAAGATAAAACTCAGCCGTCCTTAAAAGCACCCTATCTACATGATTAGATTTTAAGAGGAAATATATTGCTATGCCTAAATTAAACTGCTGGACACTAATCAAAACATTAAAATGTGTTTCCATCTCTCTGCAACTAAACACAAAATGTGTCAAGCCAAGACACAGCTTTAAACACAATGAAACTGACATTTTTTTACCGGGCATGGTGGGCTAGTAAAAGAACTAAAAGGCTGGAGTACATATGTAAAAAGTGCTCCAGCCTCTCTTACAACGTCACTCTTCTTAAAGGGATACTGACATGATTTTTATGGTGTGTTTTTCATTTCTAAATTACACTGTTTACATGGCAAATAATTCACTCTACCATTTATTTATTTAATATTTAGTTATTATTGAACCAACAAATGTGTTTTTTTTAGTTGTAATATTGGTTTATAGGCAGACATCTCAGTTCATTGTGTTGAGAAACTCACCTCCAGTGGCAGCCCCCCCCAAATATACCAGAGGTGACAAAAAGCCTCTTTTGGTAACTTAAAGAGCCAAATTTCCAGATTTTAAACCGGAAATTTGGCTCTGCTAGTGCAGAGAGGAAGGCAGCATCGGAGGAGCCACCTCAGGTGGCTCAGGGGTCAGAAATGCCTCTGGGGGGTGATATCACTCCAACCTGCAGTGCAGCAGTAAAGTGTGACTGAGGTTTATCAGAGCACAGGTCATATGGCTGTGGCACCCTGGGAAATGAAGAACATGGCTAGCCCCATGTGAAATCTTATAATTAACTATAAAAAAATATGTTTGCCTTATTTGAAAAACGGGCTTCAATGCAAGATTCTGCTGGAGAAGCTCTAATAACTAATGCATTTTGAAAAAAAACATGTTTTTCCATGACAGTATTCCTTTAAAGCTGTGTTAGGGTTGTGGCAGAAGGGGAGATTAGTCGCCGTGCAACAAATCTCACTTGTTATGGGTGACTAATCTCCCCGAAATTCCATCCCACTGGCTAGAATGTAAATTGCCGGTGGGATGGCATACGCGGCGCGGCGATTTAACGAAATCGCCAAAGTTGCCTTGAGAGGAAACACATATGCCACCCCCCCGACGATTTACATTCTAGCCGGTGGGATGGCATATCGAGGAGATTAGTCGCCCATAACAAGGGAGATTTGTCACGCTGCCACGGCCCTTAGGTCTCAAAACAGGTTGGTAACAAATAGGCAGCAGGGGCATCTTTCAAATAAGCTATTAGAACAGCTTTATATAAGATTAGTGATATGTTCCTTTTAAACAAGGACTGATTCCCTTTTTTACCCTCTTTTATTATCTCTCCTATTTTTTTTTTTTTTTTTACTTCTATGTTTCTTTTGTTTAAATAAAAATTCACCTGAACTTCTGTGTTTTTCTTGTGCGATTTCAGTGCTTTAAACGATTGCTGAAACCAATATGTCTGTCCTTTGATTTCCTCCACATTATCACCATCCTCCAAATCTTTGTTCAAAAAAATTGTTTCGGCTTGAAGAAGGAAGTTCAACATTTAATATATATTATATATATAAAAAAAAAATATATATATATATATATATATACATACACACACACATATACATACATACATACATACACAGATACATAACAAAAAATTGTGTTATTTTGTGGTGTATAATGGCCTAATTTCGCAGAAAGCTTTACACTGTTAATTCTAAGAATGTTTCAGCTAATGCACCCAGATGAGTTGTAACAGATCTTAGCCTTTAAGAATCAAATTTAAATGCTAGGGTATCAAGCTTTTTGTTTAGCAGCTCTCCAATCTAGAATTTCAGCAGCTATCTGGTTGCTATAATCCAATTTACCATGGCAAACAAAAGGTTGTAGTTTTAGTGAGAGACTGGAAGATGAATAGGAGAGGGTGTGAAAAGAAACACAAGTAATATAATGCAACAATTACCAGCCCCAGGCCAAGGTGGCCAGGTCAACCCAGCTGGTCTCCTCACCCAACCCCCCCATGCATGGGCATGCCTGTGCACGTATTCCCCAATGAGCATGTGTGGGGGGGGGGGGTGGGAGTTAATAGACATGCAGGTCATGGGGGGGATAAGGGCCCAGACTAAGGGCCCCTAGTTCTGGCCCTGACAATAACAATAAAACTGTAGCCACACAAAGCAAGAGCTTTTTGGCTCCTGGGGTCAGTTGACCTCCATTTGAAAGCCTGAAAGAAGCAGAATACTATTATTAACATTTATTATACTATTCAAAATCTATAAAAAATAAATATATAAACAAAAATGATGATCAACTGAAAAGTTGTTAAAACTTTAAATCAACTTGTCGGAAAGTAAATATCGTCTATTCATATTACTGAAAATGATGCTTAAACATAGGAGAACTCATTAACTAATAGAACAAACTGCTAAGTGCATAGAAAAAAAAAAGGATTCCAGCATAACTGCACCCGCCTGTTGAGGCAAACTTTTACACATGTCAATAGCTATGCTACACAAAAAATGTGATTAGTGTTATTTTGAGCTTGAGTGAAGCACAGACATTACGTTAACATTTAAATGTGTATGATTTTGTAGGCACAATGCCAAAAGGAAGCACTCTGTACTTGGCAAATAGCTTTTCACCTCAGCATACTGCTCCTTTAGCAGGTGCAATTAAAAAAAAAAAAAAAATTTGCCCATATTTCAGGGATTCCCAACCTTTTATACCCGTGAGCAACATTCAAATGGGAAAAGTGTTGGAGAGCAACACAAGCATGAAAAATGTTCCTGGGGTGCCAATAAGGGCTATAATTGGCTACTTGATAGCCTCTATGTTCACTGGCAGCCTGCAGATGGCTCTGTTTGGCTTTACACTGGGTTTTTATGCAACCAAAAATTGCCTCCTTACCAGAAATTCAAAAATAAGCACCTGCTTTGAGGCCACTGGGAGCAACATCAAAGGGGTTGGGGAGCAACATGTTGCTCCTGAGCCACAGGTTGGGGATTACTGCCATATTTGATGTGCAACATTGTTAAGTGTACAGTACTACTTCTTTCACTAGTGCTGTGCCAATGATTAGTAGAGGCCATTGCCGTATTGTGTTTACTCATGCACAGATGTTCATAAATAATTAAAAAATAAACTGCTATACTTACTAAGTAAAGCAAGACAACTGAGAGTAGCTGCTTGTATCGTTGTATTGGAATAATACTTTGTGAGTGCCTTTATAATGACTTCATGAGCCTCATTAAGCACCAAGATATTATAGAAACTTCCTGCAATTCAAGAAAAAAATATCAGACCATAGCGCAAAATACTTTTAGGGCTAAAGGGCGCGTTAATATTTGTAATAATATCACTTAACTGATGTATAAGCAATGTATACCCTACTCCAGACACCCTTTTATACACATTTTATATATGCAATTTTGGATTGCCCAGAGGAAGAGAGCACTCCAGAATTGCATCTATAAGATTATAGAAGAATAAGGGATAATGAAACTTCTAAGGTCTTACCAGAATTGTATTTTTCATGAAAATGTGCCTATATGTCCTTCAGACCATTTTTCTCAATTTGACCTCTTTCTATGTAAATTGATCATAGGTTGCCTCTTCTTTAGGAGTGTGCTGGAGTCAGACATGTTCTTATGGTCCCTTTGGGCTTGTCAATCAGGGCTTGTAAGGTGGAATGCTTGACAACTGTCTGTGCAGTTATACTACCAACCACACAGGGTCAGAACTTTCTTATCACAGTGCTGCTGCTTACTTTCAAGTTCAGTACAATAAGGACTCTCCACTGCACTACAAAACTTCTCTCCTGATTTGCTGCTTTTAACTCTTTCCTTCTTACTTGATTATGTGTGTGGCCCTTGCCTGCCTGCCTGCCTGCCTTCTTTATACTAAGGTTACAATCTGTGCTGTTAAAGATTAACCTTTCAGCCCCCAGTGCTGGAGTAGCAGAAGAGAAGCAGGTAGCAAGCCCCATTAAAATGTGCAGGAGAGGTGTTTTCCAGAAAAAAGAGGACGTTTTTTGCAGGAGAGAGAGTGTGAGATTAGAGAGCCTGAAAGGAAAAATATCATCAACAGCAGTACAGGTATGGGACCTGTTATCCAGAATGTTTGGGACCTGGGGTATTCTGGATAAGGGATCTTTCCGTAATTTGGATCTCCATAACTTAAGTCTTCTAAAAATCATTTAAATATTAAATAAACCCAATAGGCTTGTTTTATCTCCAATAAGGATTAATTATATCTTAGTTGGGATCAAGTACAACGTACTGTTTTATTATTACAGAGCAAAGCGAAATCAATTTTAAAAATTAGAATATTTTTTTATAATGGAGTCTATGGGAGATGGGCTTTCCGTAATTCGGAACTTTCTGGATAGTGGGTTTCCAGATAAGGGATCCCATCCCTTTACTTGGTTTCTACAGAAAGTAATATCCTTCTCCATATGAGGAAGTGGATCCTTTTATCAGTGATTAATAGTTATTACTGCTTTCAAAGAAAAGATCTGATTAAAAAACAAAAGGTGTCACAATCACTTTAATGCATTTATGGTACCATTGTCACCAGATTATTCTTTTACATCTCTGTGAGTTTTAGCTAACTCCTGCCTAAAGATTGGAGATTAGTGACTGCAGTATCTTATAGTTAAATACGTTGGTGTATTACCTACTAGTGATCTGAACTGAATAAGTGGCAAAACATTTTTAAGATTATACAAAAAGTTCTGTTGCTTTAGATTTTATCACTACTAGAAACCGTATTTTAAATGATGCACTTTCAAGCAAAAGCCCTAAAATTCTGAGGCTTTGTCTGAAGATTGTGTATCAGCTGCTAGCAATAATTGTTGCGGAGACACTTGCATTTTGAAAACTTTTTATAAAAAGATTGTGCTTGCATTTAAAATTTTTATTTTGCCAAGTACCGTATATACTCGAGTATAAGCCGAGTTTTTCAGCACTAAAAATGTGCTGTAAAAGTAACCCTTGGCTTATACTCGCATATATACGGTAATTGCACTCAAACTAGAGGAAATACGCTCCTTGCGCGCGCACACCCCCGCCCCCTGTGGACGACAATATGTTGCTGCTCACTTGGAATCTTCAAGAACAATGTCCAGGCCGGTCAGATGAGTGTGCTTGTAGGTATTGTAGGCCGAGGCCCGGTATGTTCTAGGTATAGTGATAGTGCCCTTGCTATTCGCTGTATGTAGCTGTATGGCGGCTGTATGGTGGCTGTATGTAGCGAAATCTTAACCCAAAACGCCAAAGGCCACTGCTGTCCATCAGCCAGCAGATTTTGCCCCTCAAACCAGATCTGCCGAGCCTCTTTCGCTTGATGTTCTAGGATTTGTAGTTGTACTAGTGGTGGACTAATGGAGTAAATGGCTATGGTTAACATTCAGCAAAATAGGTGATGCTCATAGAAACGGCTACACGGTTCGCTTGTACATTCCGAAAGAGAGCCCCCTCGTCAGTGGCCGTCTTAGGTTCCCTGCGTTTAATATGCTTTAAACACGCTCGTTGGTTGCAGTAAATTAGTGTCTTAGTGAGGACGTGAATGTAAAATGGGACTATAGGGGGACATGTCTGTGAGGAATGATTGTGTGAGTACAGAGCTGTGTGCGGAGGACATCGTGTGCACCATTAAGCGATTCTGATTGAGGAAGAGAACTTATCATACATCATACACCTTCAGGCGGTAAGGCCATTCTGTCATTCTGTTAAAAGTTTTGGGTTCTGTTCTCCACCGTGAATAGAGGCCTACTCTCTGATGAGGTAACACCATTACATAAATACACTCTGTGCCTTAAACCTATGGCAAATACAATGAGGGGATTAGTTTGATTAACACCTTTACTGCTGGTAACAATAGTGCTCTGCAAAAAAAAAGTAGTGTTACTGCAAGCATGCCTAGCAACGGAGAGGTTGGAAAATCAATGTACACACGTGTGTTGCTAGCCAGCCAGTTGTTGTTATTGTTTTTAACTTGTGCCCTGTAATTATTTTGTCAAAAGTACCCACATGCAGTTCTTCTCAGGCTTATGTACAGTCACGAATGGAAAAAATAAAAAAGAGAGAGAGATGTACTGGTCTCTATATTATGAGAGGTTTACATAACTTGCTAAGCTCTATGGCTAGTGGCACAGTAGTTGTTTTATCAAATTTATATAGAATAATTTTGTATTCATTGAAGTGACATCCAGAACAGCAATTTACTGTATATAAAGAATACAGAAATGCCAATTGTTGTTATGGGATTAAAGATTTTGTATATATGGATGCTTTTCATGCATGCTGTACCATTGAGGGGTTTATACTTGAGTCAATAAGTTTTTCCAGTTTTCTTACGTAAAATTAGGTACCTCGGCTTATATTCGGATCGGCTTATACTCGAGTATATACGGTAAATGGTAGTAAAAAAAAACTTAGATAATGCTTTTACATAAAGCTTTTCCTAAAAGGGCTTTTTTTGTATTGAGGTAAAATACATTTTGGAAATAGTCAAACAACATTTCCAAATTGGTCACAAAGTTCTACGGTTGGACTTGGTTGGACTGGTTAGGCCTAGGGTATGGGTATAGTTTGCTCAGAGAAAATATCACAGCAAACAGTGGAAACTAACCTCATTACACAAAGAAAACTTAGATATTGACAAATATTTTTTTTTACTTACCAAAAGTAAGTTTTTGAAACAAACAGCAGCAGACTTCTTGAATTTCTTCATTGTCTGGAAAAGCTTGCATGGCCTCTGTAATTAAGTTATAGCATCTTACATTTCCAGACATAAGCACTTCCACATTGCTAGCTAAAGAAGGAAAAAGAAAACAAGCATTAAGGAATGCATTAAAGGGCCATTATGCCTCAAAGTTTTGATACATTATATTTATATAGGGGAATAACCATGGCTTTAAATCAGTCGATTCCAAACTGTGTGGCGTGCCACATAGCACTTTTGGAGATGTCTTAATTAGGGTAAGAGGATTTGCTTCCCTAGATGATTTTGGAACCATGGCTAACTTGTTATTACAGCAATGTTCTCCAATATTTGTTATGAACTAAGGTGGGCCCTGACTAAAAATGAGACCTTTCAGGGAGGATAAACTGGAAAAAATCCAGGAATAAATACTATAAACATACTTCAGACTATTTAAAGGAACAGTAATACCAAAACAATTAAAGAGTTTCCAGCCATTCAAGCTGGAAAAAAGGAGAAAATGCACAGGTTACATAGCAGATTACTAATAAGCTCTGTAGAATACAATAGTGTTTTATCTGTTATCTGATAAGCGCCTGTGCCTTTTCTCCTTTGAATGGCTGCCCCCATGGCTACATAGCTGCATTCTTTATATAAACCATAGTAGTGTTTCTGAGGCAAACACACCAGTTGTACCAGTGCAGGGCAGCAGTACATTATATTGGAATTTCTTTCATACACTTGAATTTTTTAGTGTTACTGTTCCTTTAAGGGCTCTGGCACACGGGGAGATTAGTTGCCCGCGACAAAACTCCATGTTCGCGGGCAACTAATCTCCCCGGATTGCCATCCCACCGGCGAAAATGTAAATCGCCGGTGGGATGGCATACGCGGCGACGCAATTTCAGTCAAATCACGCAAGTTGCCTCGAGAGGAAACTTGCGCGATTTCAGTGAAATTGCGCCGCCGCGTATGCCATCCCACCGGCGTTTTACATTTTTGCCGGTGGGATGGCATTTGGGGGAGATTAGTCGCCCGAGACACAGGAGATTTGTCGCGGGCGACTAATCTCCCTGTGTGCCAGAGCCCTAAGACTTTTTTTCTTTCTGCTGCTACACCTGTGCTTTTTCCATTATCAGCTGGTTTACCTGGACAGTCTCAAGAATCTTGATCCCTATGCCATTATATAAAATTACTGTTGGTATCCCTTGCTTAACATAAGTTTAATAAATAGAATATGTGCTGAACATACTTTTAATCACAAAAAATGTGTGTAGCTACTCCATGTTTGTTCACTGTGAGTTTAGGGTGTATGGGTTGAGACAAAAAATCAGATCAGGTACACCAGAGAGATTTATTTTCAGGACTTTGAAGAAACTATCACAGGATAAGTCAACTTGGGACATCCCAGTGAATATAATTGCTTACTTTAGACCCTTTAACTTCTGTTTGAAAAAGTGAACCAACCCAGGGTATGTGGTGACTTGGGGGTGTCTCCCTACCTGGTCTTGAGGCTGGGTCTCCAGAAGAGTAAATAGGTATTCTCTCACCCTTAATGTGGCCATATACTCTGTATATGCCCACCTAAGGTGAGTGATATCAGGCTAATTTGTCTTTTGGCCCTAGACACCGCAAATCCAGAACCACATCAACAAGCCAATGCGGTCTCCAATCTGATGGGAAAATCAAACTTGCCTGATCAAGATCTGGCCAACTTAAGGCCAGATGTTGGTCAGATAGGCCCATCAGGAGTGCCCATATATGGGCAGATAAGCTGCCGAATCGGTCTAAAGGACCCAAATCTGCAGCTGAAATCTGTCCATGTATGGCCACCTTAACTGTCCTTCAAGCTTGGGTTTAGTATAACCACTGCTCTAAATGGAAAACCTTGCAACTTGGGAACTTTTAAAATTTTTAATTCAAAAAGTGCCCAATGCTCTACAGATAAAAGTGACATTTATTAACAATGAGTATCACTGGGACCAGGGACCATAATCCAGTAGCAATTATGAAATATTTATCTATGGAAAACTTTAGCAACTATTAGTTGTACCTGCACTATTAGTAAGTATCAGAAGTGAAAACAACAGAAGTGAAAACAACAGATTTTCTAGTAGCTTGGTCTAGCTTAAACACTATTAAAAATACTCCACTGTGAATTGCAGCATTTTTTTTCTCCAACATATTTAACAAATGAGGGCTAATATACAATGCCCCAAAGTGCAAAAAAAAAAAAGCTGTACTATGTGCGGCATAGTGCAAATCGCAGCAGGCCACTGCGTCTTTTTTTGGTGCACAGAGACCTGTGGACTGAGCTTTGAATCAAGTCAGACCTTCATTAGGCCACGACTGATTGAAAAGGGGCAGGTGGGGGCAGGCACATAGTCCTCCCACCTGCCCCTACCTTGAGCTTCATTCTGAGGTGTCCCTACTGCCCCTACCTTCATTCAGGATGCATCAGGGCAGGTGGTAAGGACAGGAATAGCTATGTGACCTGACGCTGTGCTCATCATTGAGTGGCAGATTTTTTACACAACGAGAAATACACAACATCTTGGGGGGTTTACACCACCGTTTAAAACTTTGTCACAGTGCATAACATTTTACTTAGACCTCACTTTTTGATCACTCCCCACTGACTACACCGCTTACGGTCAAGTCCACAGAGTTCCATTAGCCAAAAAACAGAAAACAAATACCTTTGCATGTAATATATTTCAGCAGTTGTTACCGCTGCTGCTGTCAACATAATGTAGCTCCCCTACAGAAGAATCTTGGGAAATGGGGAAGTAATGTAACCTTAGTTTAAAGAGAAGGGCATAAATTAATGGGGTGGAGTAGAGGATATCTTGTTTCTTTCTGTATGAATTTTGTGATCAACTTGTGAGAACAACTTTCCCTTCTTGCCATAGTCAGGCCTGGATTTGTGGAGAGGCCACAAAGGCCCAGCCTAGGGCAGCACAAAAAAAAATTTTGCATCCATACGGAGCAATGGGGACCTCTCCCCACTGCTTTGTATGCAAGTTTAAACTTCTGCGTGCACTCGCGGGGTGGGGGGTTGTGCTTTTCACACATGTGTGCGCGGGGGGTGGGGGTTGGACGACGAATGGGGGCAGCATTGGGGCGCCTGGATAAGAAATCCAGGGCTGCCCATAGTTTATACAGGAGCACTGGCCAGCTACATATTATAGCTCCCATCATTCCCAGCTACAGTAAAGTGATCACAATACAACTTACAAGGGCCAGCTAATGGAAGAAGGACTTGTAGTGCCGGAAGAACAACAGATTCTTTTTCTTTGAAGTCTCTCAAAACTTGCAAGAGAATGAAATGATCCTTGCTCTCAACAAATTCAGATAGCTGCTCTTCTGGAACTGATTAAAAAAAGCATTATTTTTGGGAAAAAAATCAAACATACATAATAATGATAGGAATAGGTAGCAGTATGGTGAAACACAGAAAATGTTATTGTTAGTTGGAAATACACTACATTGTCTTAAGATGTCTTTAAGATGGTGGTAGAAAACTCTCATTAAGGAGAAAGAAAGGTAAAAACTAAGTAAGCTTTATCAGAAAGGTCTATGTAAATACAGCCATAAGCACTCACAGAAACGCTGCACTGAGTTCTCTGAAAAAAGATTAGTTGTGTCTGTAATTCCTGTGCCACAGACACGCAGCTCTCTGTTCTCTGCTCTTTCCTGCTACCCCCTCCAACAAGAATGCTAAGAACTCACTCCCCCCCACCCCACTTAGGAATGTGGATCTGAGCCAATCAGCAGGAAGCCGACTCATAGTCTTACAAAGAGCATGTTCACTTGGCCTGGGTGTCTGTGCAGGAGTGAGGCATTATGGGAACTTTCTTTACACTGCTCAGCGTTTTTTCTTCCTGTTTGGCTTCATGGGGAGATTTAAGGGCACTATTGAGAGAACTGAAGGTAAGCCTGCATCTTGGGATTAACTCTTTATTAGCCTTTCCTTCTCCTTTAAAGAAGCAGTTCAATGAATGCCTTTATCTTATGGTAGCATTCAGTTATATATATATCTTATGGAAACTTAAGGTTAATCTTGACACCGTACATAGTACCTTTTATTAGAAGAAGGTATAATGCTTTGCATCCATACATTTGAATTTCTTCTTTGTTGGGGAATGCTCTCATTGCATCAAAAATCAGCATAAATATATCCACTTCATGATCCAAAAGCAAAAAATGCATTACGTCTGCATGAAAATACATATCTAGTCAAAATTATTGGGATAATTACCTGCATAAACATATTTATGGTTTATTAAAAATGAAGAGACAATCACAATAAAATGTAATTGCAACTAAGTTCTAATATTTAGCAATTTCTCCATTGTTCTACATATGCTTAGACGTAGATATAACTTGACAGTGTACTCCAGAATGATTCAAACAACTTTATTTTTTTTTCCAGATTATTATAACATTTTTGACATTTTCAGCCTCATTAAGAATGAATGGAACAATGTGATTTTTATTTATGGATCGTTATGGTCCTTTTGATTTTTATATTTCTTTAGAATACTTATGACTATATTCATTATTTGATTTGTTGAAATTAAAAAAAAAGCTATAGCCCCAGAATGAATACCTAAGTTACAGATAGTTTATATTATGTTAAGTGGCCTATTAAAGAATCTTGCCAAACTGGAATCTAAATGTCAGTACATATTGCCCTTTTGCATCCTTTCCCTTGATCCGCCATTTAGTGATGGGCTGTGTGCTCCCTCAGATATTACATGTCCAGAAATAATGCAGCTTTAACTGCAAACAAACGGCAGAACTCAGTCCACTGACTGACTGATGGGGCCTAGCGTATATGTGTGCCTTGGCTTGTTTGTGTGCATTGTGAATCCTATGATCCCAGGAGGCGGCCCTTAATTATTAAAATGGCACCAGGTTGCCAGGTACACAAATGTTTTGAGCATTTCTTTTACAAATAAGGTCATATTTATGGATTGCAACAATTTAATGTAATATTACCTGAGGCAAGGAGAGCTGTTAAAGTTTTTAATCCAGTAGTTAAAATAGCTATGTTTGTAAGATAGATAGACAGGATTTTCAGAATTTGCCTGTAAAAAAAAAATATTTTATCAGTTTTCAGAATGTGTTTTTACTACATATAAATTGTCCTTAGTATAAGGCTTAAAAAGGCATTATATAATTTTGTAAAAAAAAAAATCTCATGTATAAAGGTAACTGCTTAAAGAACAAGGAAAGGTGAACTTAAACGGTGGTTCCAAAGCCCTACAAAATAACTCACTGCAGTGCACTATGGAGGGTTTAAATGCCGGGGAATTCCCTACCAGTCATTTGTACTGAAGAAGCCACTTGAATCATGTGTGGCTGTTTTAAAAACGTATTCCTTTTTATGAAGTTCATATAATTTATCCATCTTTTCTATACAAGCCCAAATGAACAAGCAAGCAAATGCCAGAAAAATAAAGTATTTTTTCCCTTTGAATTTTTCCTTAGCTTCACATTTTTCCACACCATTTTCCCAGTGCATTAAACTATCACAAAACAATTCATGTATCATGTATTAAAGCCAGAGCCAAAAAACTGTACATTGTTGCTTAACAAAATGAATTACTAAGTTCATCTTTAGTGGCACCCTTTCTGCTATAAAACTATATGTAATTTGTACTGACATTAAAGTAAAAATAAAATTTTAAAGTAATGGTTACCTAATATTTAATAGGATATCATCTCAGTAAGTACTTGCCTTATTTGCAAGGAAATTAGTTTACCTTACTCCATTACTTATACAGTACATACTTACACATCACTTTACAGAGATTGTACATCATGCCCATTGGTCCCTGCCACAGTAGTGCACATTTAAACACACATAAGGGTCAGTTTAATTAGAAGCCAATTAAGTTGTCTGATTGGGCTGTACTTATTGAGGTGCATGAAAGCATAACATTGCATTCTGCTTCTGTTTTAATTCGTCCCTACTTATGACTTTACCTTTACAGAACCCACCACTTAAACTCAATAATACCCACATTTTATTAAAACAATATTTAGTGAAAATAATTCAGATAAAATGTCTTAGTCATTTTTGGTTGTTCAGTTTTTGTTTTACCAAGGAGATTTTCAGCCATATCCAGACAATGTATATTTTCATTACTGTCCCTTATATTGCAAATTATTCACAAATCTTATTTCTTTCATTGTTTCAACTTTCATGTTTCACTTATTAGTACTAAAAGTAGTAATTAGTACCCCTGGTAACTTTAAGGGGCAAATTTCTGTTTTTTAAAACAGGAAGATGTAAGTGGGAGGGGGGCAACATCGGGGTTGCTGTCTCAGGCGTCAGCAGCCCAAGAAATGGCCTCTACACACCAGCCCGTTCTAGAATTTAATCTGCTTCCACATACATTGTTTGCCCCCAGAGGTTCACAGTTTTACAGCCAATATCAAATTTACAGATATTTATTAATAAATGCAATGATATTGGAATAAACATTGCTGCAGATTTTATAAATTACAGCAGCCCTAATTACAATACTGAACATATTTTGATAAAACAGGAAAAAACTCACTGATGAACACCAAGCACATCCCATTCCCTTCCAAGGTCAATGGGGGTCTGTAATCTATGAAGAGTTTCAGGACATACTTCAATTAATCTGCACAGGAGTGACCAACCAGCCTAAAATCACAGAGAAAAAATATGTTGAATAACTGAAGTTAATAATCTTTATAAACCAATGAAAATATAGTTCCTACTTAATACTAAAGGGCAAATGTATCAAAATGTGAGTTTAGAGCTTAATACATAAACATACCCATGTTCTATTCATAGGATTTTTAGAAAGGTTATGGTGAACTCTAACTTTAAACAAGAAAAGTTCACCCAGCAGATGTATGTATGTATGTATGTATAACTACAGCGCTGTACAGTAGAATACATTAATATAAACAGGGGTATTAAAATAACTAAATACAAAGTATTACAATAAGTACAAATAAATAAAAGATTCAATTGTAATAAGATAAGAGTCAAAGACACAAGAGGATGGAGGTCCCTGCCCCGTAGAGCTTACAATCTATATCCTTACCTCCTCCAACAATTCGGCACTCCCAGCGCAGTCCAGCAAAAAATAGTTGACAGGCACAAGGAGTGTGAAGCAATCGGGGCTTGGCCCCTGCGTGTTTATTCAAAAATAGCAGAACAGAACATGGGTGAGTTTTTGTATGTACCCCCAGTGATTGTAATTGCTTACCTTATACCCCAGGCAGTTTGGGAGCTAATAGCCTGTGGTAGCCACGAGACAGTGATCCTCTTCTGTCTGTCTTTGTTCTTCCGAATCACAGGGCCGGCACATGCACAGAAGGGTGAAAATGGCGATTTTCTTGTTTAAGTCCGGCTTTTCGCTCTACTGGGCATGTGCAAGTGGTGCAAAGATAGAAGAAGGAAGAAGATCGCTGTCTCGCAGCTACCCCGGGCTGGTGCAGTTTTCTCCTAACAGGAGCACCACCCCAGGGTATAAGGTAAGTGATTACAATTGCTTGGCGGTACCTAACATTTTTGCACCCCCCCCAGTGATTGTACCTTTCTTTCCCTTTAAGGGCTCTGGCACACGGGGAGATTAGTCGCCCGCAACAAAACTCCCTGTTCGCGGGCGACTAATCTCCCCAGATTGCCATCCCACCGGCGAAAATGTAAATCGCCAGTGGGATGGCATACGCGGCGGCAGTTTTGCGAACAGGGAGTTTTGTCGCGGGCGAATAATCTCCCCGTGTGCCAGAGCCCTAAAGCTCTAAACTCACTTTTTGATAAATCTGCCCCTTTGTATTCACTAATAATTAACAAAGAACTCATTGCTGCCATGCAATTCAAATGATTTTCCAATACTTGAACTAAAAGCAAATATTTGCCATTAACTAAGCAATAACCAAACAGGGTTAAGTATTTAAACAGTTTCACAACACTTCAAAAGATTTTTCTGCTAAAAAGCAATACAGCCCTGTATTCTGCAGGTGATCTATTAAAGAATGGACTGGTGCCAATACTTTTATAAATTAAAACATTCTTATCAGAAGAACGAAAAATACATTTCAAAAAGTTTGCACAGTAAACAAAAATATGATGTTCAATATTACAGAAAAGGACAGTTGGCTCAACAAAACATAGCTAAAATACTTAAAAATCTTATTAAGATTTTTTAAGAAATTTGGAGCCCACACATGGCCCAAAAAACAATTGTACTGCCAGCTTAAATGTCAGGGGAAAAAAATGATTTAACATTCAATAAAGTAGTACAGGTAAAGACTCTATTATCTAGAATGCTTGGAAACTGGGGTTTTCTGGTTTAGAGATCTTTCCATAATTTGGATCTCCATATTTTGCCTGCTAGAAATCATTTGAACATTAGAACTATAGAATAGTTTTGCCTCCAATATGGATTCATGCATATTAGTGAAGAACAAGTACAATGTACTGTTTGATTACTACAGAGAAAAAGGAAATCATTAATAATCCTGAATAAAGCACTCTGCCCGAGTATAGATATAGGATCTAGTATCAAGAATATTTTGGACATGTGGTATTCCAGATAAGGGCTTTTTCCATATTTTGAAGCAACATACATTGTCTAGTAAAAAAAATTATATAGGATTGTCTTTCCACCATCATTGTAGCTCAGTTACCATCATTATCATCAAGACTATATGGGAAATAGATCCAGAAAAATACACCATATTTATAAATTGAAGGTTACAATCTAGTAAAGATAGATTAAGAAAGAGAATCTATAAGTTATATCCCACTGATAGGTCCTGAATCAGTATATGAACAAGCAGTGACATATTTCAGTGAAATAAACAACCATTTATTGGCTCAAAATTAAACAGAAAATTAAAAAAAAGCAAACAATGACAGTATATTTTTTAATAAAACAATTTTGACATTGCTTGTATGTATTACCTGCTGGATTACCGCAACTTTACCGTAGGATTCTAAGACCAACAGCAATGGTAAAAGCACATTATTGTCATGGAATACTTCCGGTGCTAAAAATGAATAACAAGATGTTTAGCAAACAATACAAATGTAAGATACAGATCAAAAAAAGCAAACACTTCTGCTTACCACAGTCATAAAGTGTATGAGCATACAAGTCATCAAGTATTTGGACCAGAGTTTCTATCTGCTTGCCTTCTTCAATGTTCTTGAGACGAACCACCAGTTTTCTGACATTTTCTTCGAGTTCTTCCCTGTTGCTCATGGTTTTAATACATGTACAGGTTCTTCAGTTTCATCTTCTCACTGTTAAAAAGAAACTAGTGCTAAACTGTTTCCGCATTTTTAGATTGAAGGGACTCTTTTCAACATGTGCTCAATGAAAAGGGCTTGTGCTGAACATAATTTTTGATCATTGTTTTAATTGAGAAATGTCTATGGTTTTTGTAATTTCTAGCACTAAACATGAATATGTTTCACTTTTATACTTCCTGACCCTGAAGAACATCAAAGGAGCTTAGAAAACTAATTACCAGTTTACTGAGAAGCCCCTGAAAATGAGTTAGTCAAATGATAGGGAGGAGTGTGTTTGTTCAAAGGTAGATAGGGAGCTCTGAACATATTGATCTATTTATAAAGGAAGAGGTCGTAAATTCAGTGAATCCAGCTTTCAAATGCTTTATAACGACAAAAAAAAAACAAGAAAATATGGATTTGTTTTCAATCAAAACAATAGAATGTATTTTTTAACATTGTTTTATACATTTTTAGCAAAGGGGTTTTGTTGGATCTCAAGTTTACAGGTTAAACAATTGTTATGAAGAATGTGGGTTGAAGTGGATTATAAAGTCCTTTTGATTTCATTTTGCACTATTTCTTATGCAAGAAATACATTTAAAAAACACAACTTTGGATATACATTAATAAGGAGCTTTCAGGCACTCTGAATGCTACTTTAAGCAGCCCAAAAGCACATTACGCTGAAAGCAACCCACTGAAGTGTTTTATAAAGCACTCGGTTTCCATGCAACTATTACCTATCCTCTATACAAGAGTGTCCTTAGGCATGTACAATAGACATCAATGGTGTGTCCTCTTTGGGCTGCTTAAAAATGAGGCACTCAAAGCACCCTGAAAAGTGCCATGAACCTAAGGCTAATGCCACACATAGCATATTTTCAGCAAGTCAAAAAACGCTTGCCAAGAAAATGCCCCTACGCTTGAAAATCCTTTTTTTGGCTTGCAGAGAATACGCTATATGTGGCACTAGCCTTAATAGAGCCTTTTTAAGTGGGAAAACAGACAGAACTGCCATCAGGGCCCCATCAATGTGGGGTGTCAAGACTGCCAAGGAATGAGTGAGGAAGAGTTTCTATGTGTGAGGCAGATAAGGGGGACTGTGTGCATGTATACAGAACGAGAGAAATCTCTTGCAGTATACCTAAAAGGCCACAGGTGGTGTGTATATTTGAGGCAGATTAGGGGGACTGCGTGCATTTATACAGAACGAGAGAAATCTCTTGCCCTATACCTAAAAGGCCACAGGTGGTGTGTATATTTTGAGGCAGATTAGGGGGACTGTGTGCATGTATACAGAACGAGAGAAATCTCTTGCAGTACAGCCTAAAAGGTCACAGGTGGTGTGCAGCAATAACCCAAATTAAAATAAACAGAAAAATGTTTGTAGGACAAAAAAAATCCCCACCACAGAGGGATAGAAAAAGCACACCTTCCCACCAGTTGATGCAGAATGCCAGAGGGACAGTAATTACAACATAACTTTTACTTCTATAGTAAGTTAATTAAAAATTCATTAAATGCGTATGTGCCTGTTTTCTGCGACTTTTTCGTACTTTGCAACAAAATTTGGGCGACAAAATCGTATTGTTGCACCAAGTATGAAAGTTTCAGATTCATTCAAGATTTAGTATCGTGACTTTCCTTGGGCCAGGTTGGAGCTGCAGAGTGCCAATAAGTCCTATGGGAGGCTTCCAAAATCATGCACAGAAGGATCAAAGTCAGAAAGGTTTTCCCGCCGTTTATAATCGTTTGATACGAAAATTTTGTGACTTTCAGATGGCCAATATGATTTTATGGTGACTAATACGATTTTTTCGTAAGCAATTTCATGATATTTGCGATCATCAGAAATTATCGTATCTAATCAGAATTTTTCCCATTTCGTGATTCAAACTCATACTTTGATAAATGTGCCCCTATTTGTGGTACTCCACTTGAAAGATACCTCTGTATGCTTTAATTTTGCCAACAAAAGAGAGGCAGGTTTCAGAGAGAGGTGGTCCATGTTGCTGCTTATAGGAACCCTGCCTCTAAATACTGCATTATATGATCTCTTGCCTGCTTGTGGGATCTTTTAATTGCAAAATACACTACAAGTAGATAAGGGTATATGAAAATCACAAAAATCTCCTGCATGCACCAACAGGGCATAGATTTTGAAACACAACAGGGACTGCAGTCTAAAGTAATTACAGCATTCTTTCAAAACTAACCTCAGTGGGGTCAATTCTGATACCAATACAATTCCGGATAACCATACAATTATGTAAATTAACCAATTTAGTTAAACTGCCTTTAGTAAACTGACATAAGTATGCATAAAAAGAGTATGGAAGGAATCCAGAGTACCCAGAGGAAACCAACTCAAACATGGCGAGAATATAATAACTTACTACCCTGTGTGGAATGGAACCAGAGTAAAGGTGGCCATACATGCACCGATATTATCGTACGAAACCTCGTTTCGTACGATAATCGGTGCGTGTATGGCATGTCGGCGAGTCGACCGATATCGCAGGAAGCTGCCGATATCGGACGACTCGCCGATCGGACAAGTTTGAAAATTTTGATCGGGCGCCATAGAAGGCGCCTGACCAAAATTCTCCCTTCAGAGCTGAATCGGCAGAAGGAGGTAGAAATCCTATTGTTTCTACCTCCTTACCTGCCGATTCAGCCCTGAATGGTGTGTGGCGGATCTTACGATGTTTCGTGCGACCGATGGTCGTACGAAACATCGTCGGATCGCCACGTGTATGGCCACCTTTAGTGCTACAAGACACAGAAGAGAATAGGTCCCTGCAATGACAGATTTACATAAGAACAATCCAAGACGCCACCCTTAATTCCAAGGGTACTCAGTACTGTCAAAAGCAGACGGAGGCAGATCCCTCCAAACCTTTCCAAAACCTAATTAGCATATGCTAATTACGATTCAGATTCAGTTTGGCCAAATTTTTTACGAAGGATTCGGGGGTTTGGCTGAATCTGAAAAAGTGGATTTGGTGCATCCTTAGTCTTAAAGAGGCTAAGGAAAAGTTCATTTGTTGCGGAATTTGAGGATGAAATCCCAGAGGTAAAGCTGGCCATACATGGGCAGATCCGCTCGCTTGGCAAAAGCGCCACCTACACCTACAGGTGGGCGATATCGGGGAGGCATGTAGGCTTTGCTTGTCCATAAAAAGTATTACATGATTAGAGCATGTTCTGCAGGTGAGAATACGGGGAACAGGAGAACAGCAGCAGTGTTGTTTAATATTGGATGAAGGAGGCAGAAGTGGAATGTCAGAAGATCATTTAGTAGCAGCTTGTAATAGTTTACATGGGATAAGTTAAAAAGTATGAAAGAGTGTTTAAGTAGTGGTATGAGAAACAAAGGGACTTTTTTGTAATACTGCAAAAGAAAAATGGATAGGTCTTGGCAGAGGTATGTAATTAGAGAAGGCTAGGGAAGGACTACCCCAGGCAGTATACTGAATGAAATGTAAAGGTTAATAAGCATGCCAACAACAGTAATCATAAATGGGGAAACAAGAACAAGTTTGCATGGGTTTTGTGCCTTGCCTCTCTTAAAAAGCAAGCTCAATTGGTAATGGTAAACTGCTTGGATATGTGCATTGAAACCCCTTTGAAGGACCAGAGACAGGAGATAACAGTGGCATCCAAATGTTATGCAATGTTAGCTACCAATAATCCTTCAGTGTTAATACTATAGCGTTATAAATAATCTGAGCTAGTATAAGGATTGGAGTTGTACAGATGACAAAAACCTGTGTGATTTTCTTGCTCCAACAAAGATAAGGTAAATATTCTTCTTTCAGTTGCCACTGGTGATACTGCTGCTACTTGTCAGCATCTTGCCAAACAGCTTGTCACTTGTCTATTACCCTATGGGTGTGTATAGCACATAATCAGATATATTTTTTTTACTTCCCAGCAGGTAGATGCACTAGGCGGTTGTTGGCAATAAGATTTCTAAACATTTCAGATGACACTGCGTCACAATCCTGGCCCTGGAGGAAATACAAGTAACTTTTTGGGCTACCGTCCAAAATAAATTAATTACAATAAGAAAGTCACTTGATAATAGCTTCCACACAATGCATTATAACCTCACTTCATAAATATATTTATGCTACGTATTGGCTTTTGCTCTGACTCTACTCTACTCTTCCCCGGCCCCTCTTCCCTGCCCCTGCCCTCCTCCACTGTACTCTGCCCCCCCAGGGGGGCACCGAGTATTTATGCCGATAGGCTTAAGGGTTAAATTTTATTTACATTGCTACATGCCTGAGTAATAATCCTGCTTGACCAGATTTTTTAGCAGACTGGGAGAAACAGAAAGTGCTATTAGTTTCCTGGTAAGGGCAGGGTGCTGGCAAGATGCACACAGCTAAAAGCAAAGGAACTGTATACATTCTACCCAAAAAATATATATCATATACACAAGGAATCAAGCTCATGATTATGTCCTATATCTAATTAATACAACTATAATATTTTAAAAGTAAAAGATCTATGATCCTGGCTGGGTTGCACCATTTATCCATCTATTTTCTAACAGGCTCCAGTGAGAATGGCAAGTGGGTCCATTTGCTACTGAGTACACCTTGCAGTAAAGCTGGCCATAAACATAAAGATCTGTTCCTCCGGTGGAACGGGGCACGTTAAGTAGAAACGCATGCATGGGGAAACACAGAAAGCCGAAGGGGCTTTAATAAAGGGGCATTTCCCAGGGCTCACCAAAACAAGGGGCCAACCGTGTCTGTATTTGCAAAACTATAAACTTTCCCCCGCAAAGTTTTTCACCTGTCCCGGTTCTTTACAACATCTGCAGTCAGAAGGCAGCGGAGCAGCTCAGAACAACCTAGGCACAAGCACAGAGGCAGGCAGGCAGGGAGAGGAGACCAGCGTTCATGGAACTGCGCTCTGTTTTCCCTTCCTGTTACTGTCCTCCTCAGCTCCGCCCCCATCCCTGTTCACAACTTTGCAGTGAAAGTCTGAGGAGGAAGTGGGCATTTTTTCTTAGTCTCTAGGGGGTTCCTGGATAACATCGAACTGCTTTAGTACTAGTAAGTAACCTCTGCCCTGCCTGCCGAGTAGTCCTGAGTGATAATGCAAAGACGTGCCCACATTCGAAACAGAGACACAGTCAGTCAGACAAAATGTTCCATTTGCAAACATCTCTCTGCTGCTGCTTAGCCCCCAGTATGTGAATGTTTATGTGTGTTATAATACTTGAATGCTTAGCTGTGATTCTAAAAAAAACTCATGTTGGCAAAGTCTGCAGAGCTTTAAGCCCATGTAAATGGTAGGACCCAGTGAAAGAGATTGGTAGAAAAGTTCCCATTGCTGCAACATAGGCGGAGGGTGACTCGTTTGGGGAGGCCGAAGATGGGCAATACATAGACTGACCTAAAGGTAATGTGAGATTCACTGCTGGCATCAAAAAGAACCTCCCTCCTGCTGTTCCCACTGTCTTCCAGGGATACTGTGCAAAAGTGCCGGTGGGAGTGATTTTTTCACCCTATTCATATTAGGTATGCACACATGCACTTCTGAGAGGTGCTCCATCCATTTGTGTTTGGGATCAGTTTGCTTAAATCTGTTTTTGTTCATTTTATAGAAAGAAAGGCAGTAGGTACTAACATCCCAGGCACATTATATACAGTGAAATTCAGTATATATTTACAAAACCAGCACATTGCATGCAGTGGGCACTGATATTCAGGCCCTCACACTATAACATTGGCATTGATACACAACATTGGTTTGTTTCCCAGCTCTCAGGCTCATGAGGGCTCCACTGTAACTAACTGGAAATGAACAAATGTGACAAAAATTAAAAAAGTGTAAAAAAACAACAAATATATATAAGCACAATTAGCTTTTTCAGGGAATAGATGCCAAGTGACAAAAAACTATTTAATTTCAGCTAGTGATTCAGCCTTTGGAACATATACAGTATAGCACCTGTGGGAGTGGGATGAAATCTGCAGCAAAAGTTCAGAGTAAGTACAGATCCTTCTGTGCTGCAATACAATTCTATAATTACTTATTACAAAACAGATGGGCCCTGCTGGTGTTCACCTGAGCCACTGATCTCCTTCCTCTGACACGCTAAAGATACTATAAATGTACGCAACCTCGGGGGAGAATGGGCTGTGGGGGCACCTGGGGGGCAGCCCTGTTGGGCCCTGCACACCCCTGTCCGACCCTGGGGATCTGTATGTTTTCCCAGGGATTGATTGCTTTTCCTCCTTGTGCTACAGTTTCCTCATCAGTCCAAATACATACTAGTAGCTTAACTGATCCTTATACATGTGCATTTGCAGAAGTACCATATATACTCGAGTATAAGACAATTCGAATATAAGCCGAGGTACCTAATTTACCTAAGAAAACTAGAAAAACTTATTGACTCGAGTATAAGCCTAGGGTGGGAAATGCAGCAGCTACTGCTAAGTTTCAATAATCAAAATAAATACCAATAAAATTACATTAAAGGCGGCATCAGTGGGGTATATGTTTTTAAATATTTATTTTAAAAGAAAACTGTAAACTAGCTCTGTAAGTGGCGAAAAAGAAGCAACAAAAACAATTGTTTTATCAACAATGATACCTTAAGGGCTGTGGCACATGGGGAGATTAGTCGCCCACGACAAATTTCCCCAAAATAGCATCCCACCGGCGAGAATGTAAGTCACCGGTGGGATGGCATACACAGCGCCGCTAACCACTAACTTTAGGAAAGCTTTGCAGATTGGTACTTTGGTGTAGAAAGGACTCTTTACCCATGTTGGATTGTGTACTTTACAAAAATATTTGGTTTTCAGGGGTCACCCTACATTTCTGCAGTTTCTATCCCACATAAAACTGCCATGTGGTTATGAATTAGGTAAAGGTAAGCCATGAAACTAGTGTGCACAAGGTATATTTTGGGGTCTCTAAGTGCCATGTGCTTTGATAAACCTATGTACATTGGGCATCAAACTATTCAGTAGACCATTGGGGTTCATATTTAGGGTGTTTTATCTTGTTACCTAATGACCTATAGAAAATAAGATGCTGCATATTGGAAGTTTTGAGGTGATTTTTGGAAATGTCATAAAAATCGGCAATCTTAGGAAACCTTTGTGGCTTGGTACTTTGGAGTAGAAAGACATGGGTACCCATTTTAGATTTCGGGAAATGTGTACTTTCCAAAAATATATGACTTTCTGCGGTGAGTGTACTTTTTCTAGCTTTATCCTGCATAAAATGATGTAAATGTGTTGATTTTGCAGACGTTGAAATGACAGATCATATGGGGGTATGTTCATATTGGGGCCCCTACATGCCACATACATAGATAAACCTATACATATTGGGCATCAAACTTTTCACTGTACCCTTGGCGTTCATATTTAGGGTGTTTTCTCTTGGTACCTAATAATATGTGGAAAATAAGATACTACTGGAAGCTTTGAAGCGATTTTTAAGAAATTTCACAAATTTTTATAAAAACCAATAACTTTAGGAAAGCATTGCAACTTGGTAGTTTGGAGTAGACAGGCAGTTCTACCCATTCTAAAAATGTATAATTTAGAGTGGAATTTTTAGCCTTGAAATCTCAAGTATGCAGTTTTCTGAAGCAGTGCTTTGGAAATTTGGTAGTGTACTGCTGGGAGTTTTTGACCTATACAAGTGAGAAATCTCCATAAAACTATATATATTTGGTATTGGCACATTCAAGAGACATTGGACTTTTCAAATCAGTTGTATTTTCATGCATAAAATAATTTTTATGTGTTTATATTTTGGAAAATATTTTTTTTTTTCATTTTTTAGACATTTAGAAGCTTATATCTTGTTACAGAATTGGAATTACACAAAAACTCCACCATATTTTGAGAGCTTAGTTTGTCCTGAAAAAAAGGATATATAGTTTTCCGGGGTAAACTAAAAGTCCCCCCGAGGAAAGGCCCCTAAAATGTTCAAAAACTGTCTGGCAGTAGAAGTTCCACTTTGTCCAAAATGGCTGGCAGTGAAAGGGTTAAAGTGGCTCAGCGAAGGGGAATGGCATATGGAGGGGGACTTATGGAGTAGGCTAACATCTTTAGAGTTAAGACACACCGAGCTACCAGTAGCTTGTTACTAAAATTGATCATTTACTGATAATTGTCTCTATGGGTGTTTTAGCAGAGGCAATTCTCAGTATTGTCTATAGCAGGGTATTTTTTTGGTGTTTAGTAGCCATGACAAGTAGCTGCGCGTGTCTTTACCCTTAGAGAATCTGTATGGGGGGGGACAGGGAAAGCACAGAATAAGGGCAGGATGGGGCAGTGAATATATGCAGCAGATTGGAGCAATGATGGATTGTTAGGGGGAGGGAACAAGAAGCTATATACGCCTACCAGGTGGGGGGGGGGGGTTCCTGAAGAGAACTGAAATTGTTACAGAGTTTCTTTTCAGGCTAGTATATAGCAGCTTTTGGAAGCTTCAGGACTTCAGTTATCATTAACTCAATAAAGCAAAAAACAAATTGTTTGTGGATGATAAAACAAGGGATGCTGCCCAAGTTACACGTTATACAAATATAAATGTAAACATTTCAGGGAGGAGAAGAAGAGTCACACAGATCCCAAGCTTTATAATTGCTGTAAAAGCAGCTATTGCAGAATTACAACTCCCACTAATGTTGCCTTTCCCTCCATTCCTGCTGTGCACTTTATTCTGACCTACTGTTCCTGTGTCTGCATTCATATCTACATTACAAGATGTTGCTGACCTACTTGCCCCAGTCTCCACTGTGGGAAACGTCACAGAAATATATATACATATATATGTACATATAGAACAGAACAACTCACATTACAGTGTCCCAAACTTGCGCTGACATTCAACACGCAGGCTTCCCCAGCACTGTATACACTCTCAGCCTGTTTCTTCTTTCACCTCATTCGTCACTGGCTGCCAGTGCTTCCCCCACCCAGATTCTCCATATAAAAATGTGGGCATGTAGGGGAGTTGCTAAATAACTGAGTGAGGGTGGATCCCAGGGAGCTGTTGGGTTTTAACTGTTTCAGATCTTTTTATTAGGAAATTTGCTCATATCATACCAATATTAATAGTGCTACCGCTGCAAACTATTATAAACATTATATTACTCTTGGGTTCCAGACATTATTATGTAAATATGTCGCCATCTCTAAACACTGCAAAATGTTTGTTTAGGGCTCTAGCACTACTGGCCGCTATTGTGGCACTCTTGCACATGCACGTATATTTTGAGGCCACACACACAACAAATTGTGGTGTGGACAAAGAATTTTGTGCATCAACACAACATTTTGTATTTATTCTGACTTGAGCACAGTTTTGAAAATTTTGCACACACATTTAAAATGTGCAGGTTTTGCCTACATAAGCTTTTTGTCATTCTCTTTGGATTACTGAACTTGAATGTTTTAGTAAAGTAGTATTTATTATTATTATAAATCAAATAGCTGGCAACCCCCTTCCCCCAACAGGTAGAATGTTGGTCTGGAGTAGGGGCTGGAAAATCAAGAAAGCCTGGAGAAGAGGCATAAATTGTGTGGCACTGTAGGGGTAGCAGTGTCCCAGTTCTACATCCTAATTACGGTTTACTTTTTATTTATGAGCCAGGTCCCTATAACATTGGGCAAGTACATTTACTTGTATCAAAAGTATAAGTTAAGATCTAGCTCAGTCTACCTAAAAACTTCCAGGTAAGGAACTATGCAAAAATAGCAGTGCAATATAAGAATTAATATAGTAATTTTGTTGTTGTTATTGATTCTACAACTCATACAGAATTTAAAGGACAAGGCAACGCAAAGTATACTTTTTTGCAGCTTTGCAATATACATTTATTACAAGTTTGTAATGGTTTTTGAGTTATTTGTATTTATAATTGCTATTAGAAGCAGTGTTCGTCTGTCCTTTTCTATTCTCTGCCCTGGTGGCCCTGACTGTTAAAACATTGTAACACAAGCCAACAGACTGACAGGCCTGCCTTGCTGGAGGAGACTGACCTTTGCAACATTGTTTAAAATGTAAGAAACAGGAGTTCAGCAAATGCTGCTTTCAATAGCAATTACATTTACAAATAACGTTTAAAGCGCTACAAATTTTTAATAATTTTGTATTGGAAAGTTTTCTTTCATTAGGCAAAAAATTATTTTTGGGGTTGACATGCCCTTTAATAAATAAAAAAAAAAAGGCATAAGTCCAAGGCAGGATTCTGCTTGATTAACTGATACATTTTGAAAACTTTTTTTCCCATGACAGTATTCCTTTAAAGAAATCTGGCTCCTTTTGGCACTATACAAGTCGTAATGTTGGCGAGAATTATTATTATTAACATTTATTTATAAAGCGCCAACATATTCCGCAGCGCTGTACAATAAGTGTACTATAACATCGATACAGAAATGAGCTTCACCCTCTAGGAGTAGGCCAATTACATCAGATAACCTTGTAAAATTTAGTTTGAGAAAAGAATTGTATCTTCTCAAAGAAAGTAAGAAACTGTCTAGGATAGCCTGCATACTACCACTAAATGAGCATCAAAGATATTACTTTTTTTAAACGTGTTTAATATAGTTTCAACCCTTTCACTGTCAGACAGATTCACATTTTACATAGATTTTTGGACATATTATGTTCTTTTACACTACACAAATTTTCTGGTGGGACTTTATGATACTAGCTCCACAAGTATCCATAAAACCACAATGAAACAAGCTGGTGTGTGCCACAATGCTTTCAGGCAATAGTAATTTAGGAGCATTATTTTACTGACAATTGGAAAGAGTCAGTGGGAAGCAGTCAGCCACAAAATGTCAGCATGGGGTCTATTGTGAAATTATGCTTAGAATTCTAGAAAACTGAAGTATTGTTAATACATTTATTGTGCAAACAACTGTTTTTATTTCACTCATTACCATAGATAAGCTGGGTTCCACATTTTCTTTATTTTACTTTGCATTGGATTAATCACGCTAATTGCATTCGTACTCACTACACTGAGCCACTCTGACCACAACCTAGGACGAAATTTACTAAAACATGCAAATATATTTATGAGGTTAAAATTATTCTGTGCTCATATAATTACCCTCCATTTATAATGTCATATTTTTTACACAAGGCTTTAATAGTGTTTTCTTTTACAGCAGAGGTTTAGACTAAACTGGAAAAAGACTACATAGGAAATGTTATACTGTAATTTTAGCTGGGTTATTAGAACATAGTTAACCAAGCTCTGGGTCTTCTGGGACAAGCAGTGTGGCCCTTAGTTTAAAATTCCAGCCATAAAGCAAGGCAGGACTGTTGTTTTTTGCCAGAAGGAAAATAAAACTAGGAAGAAAAAAATACCCTTTCACACCCAAAAGACAATTGTTTTGAACTGCACTGCTTTTATAATATAACGCTTTTTTTTTTTATATTCTGATAAAATAATTCCATAATTGCCCCTTGGAGGAAGCCTTATATAAATAGCGCTGCAGTAGAGAGGGTGAGTAGCTTTAAATATTTTGGGGTTCAGATCTCATGGTCATCTCATCTCATGATTTTTCATGGTCTGCACATGTAAAATCAGTCTAAAAAGGCCAAAAAAATGGAGTTTCATCAGAGATTTTAAGGTCCTTTTATTTTAGTGTTGTAGAGAGTGTTTTGACACAGAATATTACCTCATGGTTTGGAAATAGTTGCGTACATGTCTTATGTACTGCATAATGTTGTACAAGATCTGCATTACCATCTTTACAGGTCATTTATACTAAGAGATGCAGGGTCAGAGCAACTAGAATTATTACAGATATACAGATGGCCTTGTAATTATTTGTTTGAATTATTCAAGTCAGGAAGACATTTTTGAAGTCTGATATTATAAATTCATGAACTCTGAACAATTAAAATTAACTTTTAGGGGCCATTTAATAATGCCAAGATTTTTTTTTTTTTCCAGATTGATTTTTAAGCCCTAAAAGTTTCAGAAAATAAAGCAGCTAAAAATCTGTATCCAACAATTCTCCAGCTAAAACTTGCAGAAATCGTGTAGAAGTCAATGGCAGATGTCCCTTCCCTGGAGGATCCTTCTTTTGCGACAATTGAAAAATTTCACAGTTTCGCAACTTTTTCCTGTGCAAATCTTTTCCAGTTCAGACTTTTTAGTAAATGTCAGATGTTTGTGGAAATAAGTTTGTTAGAGTTTTTAAAAAGTAAAAAAAATCAGAAAAGTTAGCGTTTTTGTAAATCCGTCACTAAGGGGCTGATTTACTAACCCACGAATCCGACCCGAATTGGAAAAGTTCCGACTTGAAAACGAACATTTTGCGACTTTTTCGTATGTTTTGCGATTTTTTCGGATTCTGTACGAATTTTTCGTTACCAATACGATTTTTGCGTAAAAACGCGAGTTTTTCGTATCCATTACGAAAGTTGCGTAAAAAGTTGCGCATTTTGCGTAGCGTTAAAACTTACGCGAAAAGTTGCGCATTTTTCGTAGCCTTAAGTTTTAACGCTACGAAAAATGCGCAACTTTTCGCGTAAGTTTTAACGCTACGCAAAATGCGCAACTTTTTACGCAACTTTCGTAAAGGATAGGAAAACTCGCGTTTTTACGCAAAAATCGTATTGGATCCGAAAAATTCGTAAAGAATCCGAAAAAATCGCAAAACATACGAAAAAATCGCAAAGTACCGATCATTACGAAAAAAACGCAATCGGACTCCATTCGACCCGTTCGTGGGTAAGTAAATCAGCCCCTTAGTATATCATAGAGAGTGATAGTCTAAAACAATTTGCAATTGGTCTTCATTTTTCATTATTTGTGTTTTTTTATTTATCTAGCTTTTTAAGCTGCAGCTCTCCAGTTTGAAATATTAGCAGTTATCTGGATGCTAGGGTTCAAATTAGCTTAGAAACCAGGAATTGATTTGAATGAGACTGAAATATGAATAGGAGAGGGGCTGAACAGTAACAATAAAAGTAACTAACAATACCATTGTAGCCTCACAGAGCAATAGTTTTTGACTGCTAGGGTCAGTGACCCCCATGTGAAAGCTGGAAAGAGGCAGAAGGCGGCAAATAAAGCAAAAACTATAAAAACAAATATTACAGTGTTGCTAAATGACTCCCATCATCACTCTTTTAGTAGTACAGGAACAGTATCAACTACTTTTCCAGAGAAATTAGAGACCGCTTTAATCAGTTATGCAACTTCACATTCCAACATACATCACAGTGGCAATTCACATTCCAACATACATACTGTACATACATACAGTGGCTTGCAAAAGTACTCGGCCCCCTTGAACTTTTCCACATTTTGTCACATTACAGCCACAAACATGAATCAATTTTATTGGAATTCCACGTGAAAGACCAATACAAAGTGGTGTACACGTGAGAAGTGGAACGAAAATCATACATGATTCCAAACATTTTTTACAAATAAATAACTGCAAAGTGGAATGTGTGTAATTATTCAGCCCCCTTTGGTCTGAGTGCAGTCAGTTGCCCATAGACATTGCCTGATGAGTGCTAATGACTAAATAGAGTGCACATGTGTGTAATCTAATGTCAGTACAAATACAGCTGCTCTGTGACGGCCTCAGAGGTTGTCTAAAAGAATATTGGGAGCAACAACACCATGAAGTCCAAAGAACACACCAGACAGGTCAGGGATAAAGTTATTGAGAAATTTAAAGCAGGCTTAGGCTACAAAAAAATTTCCAAAGCCTTGAACATCCCACGGAGCACTGTTCAAGCGATCATTCAGAAATGGAAGGAGTATGGCACAACTGTAAACCTACCAAGACAAGGCCGTCCACCTAAACTCACAGGCCGAACAAGGAGAGCGCTGATCAGAAATGCAGCCAAGAGGCCCATGGTGACTCTGGACGAGCTGCAGAGATCTACAGCTCAGGTGGGGGAATCTGTCCATAGGACAACTATTAGTCGTGCACTGCACAAAGTTGGCCTTTATGGAAGAGTGGCAAGAAGAAAGCCATTGTTAACAGAAAACCATAAGAAGTTCTGTTTGCAGTTTGCCACAAGCCATGTGGGGGACACAGCAAACATGTGGAAGAAGGTGCTCTGGTCAGATGAGACCAAAATGGAACTTTTTGGCCAAAATGCAAAACGCTATGTGTGGTGGAAAACTAACACTGCACATCACTCTGAACACACCATCCCCACTGTCAAATATGGTGGTGGCAGCATCATGCTCTGGGGGTGCTTCTCTTCAGCAGGGACAGGGAAGCTGGTCAGAGTTGATGGGAAGATGGATGGAGCCAAATACAGGGCAATCTTGGAAGAAAACCTCTTGGAGTCTGCAAAAGACTTGAGACTGGGGCGGAGGTTCACCTTCCAGCAGGACAACGTCCCTAAACATAAAGCCAGGGCAACAATGGAATGGTTTAAAACAAAACATATCCATGTGTTAGAATGGCCCAGTCAAAGTCCAGATCTAAATCCAATTGAGAATTTGTGGCAAGATCTGAAAACTGCTGTTCACAAACACTGTCCATCTAATCTGACTGAGCTGGAGCTGTTTTGCAAAGAAGAATGGGCAAGGATTTCAGTCTGTAGATGTGCAAAGCTGGTAGAGACAAACCCTAAAAGACTGGCAGCTGTAATTGCAGCAAAAGGTGGTTCTACAAAGTATTGACTCAGGGGGCTGAATATTTACTCACACCCCACTTTGCAGTTATTTATTTGTAAAAAATGTTTGGAATCATGTATGATTTGCGTTCCACTTCTCACGTGTACACTTTGTATTGATCTTTCACGTGGAATTCCAATAAAATTGATTCATGTTTGTGGCTGTAATGTGACAAAATGTGGAAAAGTTCAAGGGGGCTGAATACTTTTGCAAGCCACTGTACATACATACATGTAAAGACTCTTTTTAAAGTTTCTTTCACAGTGTTAGTTGTGGCTCCTCACAGGGTTACACAGAATTATCTGCAATTTTTTTTCCAAGAAAATATGTTTATGACTGCTTATGTTGCAATGGGATGGTAACCACTGTTTCACAAACAGCTAAAGAGTCTGTGAATGCTTCAAAACAAGTTATGAAACAACTGTGTAATATTCTTACAATTACTGTAAATTCTAAACTGGTAAGCGCCTGAACAAAAAGCTAAATAATTCATAAACCATTAAAATGAAAATAGGCTACAGCATACTAAAAGTTTATGTAAAGGTGACCTAACCTTTTAAAAACTTGGTGTAATTTTAAGGTCTTACCTACTTTAACAGCTTACAATTATTCTTTATATAAAGGGCTCCATGTATATACTCGTTACTGGTCTTCAAATATCTCTTAGATTTACCACAAAAAAACTAACAAAGAAAATCAAAAACTTCTGGTAAAACAAAAATGAATGTTTGGATTATGACCTTGCAGACCCTTCCATTAAACTAAATTTCTGCAACTTTAACATTTGGACAGGCCAGAACTTTCCTCTGTAATATTGAATATCTCCAACTAATAACTAGGAATCTTATTGTTTTCATTTTCTTCAGGTAGAGGTGGCTGCACACTCAGAGATCTTTGTCGAGCAGATCTTTGCTTAGTTTTTTTACCCATCCATGCAACCTAATTAAGCAGATCATTGGATGATTCTGTGGGCTTGCCATAGTATATGTCAAGAAAGGAACACATTAACGTGCCAATGCAGCCCTCTCACAATAGGTGGTACCTCATACACAAAACATGTGAATATCCTGTAAATTATATCGGCACTTTGGGGCAGATTTACTAAAACTAGAATTTTCCTGGCTTGTATACTTGTATAAACCCGATTTGGTATAAACCCGATTTGGTATTTTTCGAATGAAACACAATCATTCTTGCATTTATTAAATGTCACAATAATGTTGGTAGGGTTGAACAAAAATATAGGATTTATTGTCCTATAATCACAATTTCAAGCCGAAAAATTTGAGAAATTCGTGAAATTTAAATGATCGTTCATTTCAATGAATTTCCTTTTTTTCCCAAACAGGAATTTCTCCAGCTGCTTTTTTTGGAGCATTGGTGCTCATTCTTGGAAAATAATAATGTTTCACTTGAAACTGGTTGAAATAGAAGACAATTATGGGATTACCCTCCCCTTGAAAATGTGTGAAATAGAAAACAAGTATGTGATTAACTTCCCCTTGAAACTGTGTGAAATAGAAAAAAATGATGGGATTAACTTCCCCTTGAAAGTGTGTGAAATAGAAACCTGCTGTACCTTTTGTCAGTAAAAAAAAATCACATAAAGTTTTATAAATCTCTAATGTTTGTGGTTTTTGTAAAAAATTCTTGAATTTTTTGAGAAAATACTCAAAATTATCATACATTTTTAGAGGAAAAAAAAACACTAAACAATTGTATACTGCCAGAAAAAATGGTGTAAATTTTGGAAAAAATGAAACATAAAAAAATTGAACTTTTCTCAGAAAACCTTAGTAAATGGGCCCATTAGTGATGTCATTAGTTATAATAAGGGTTTAGTGATAGAATTTGTGTCACATGATTTATTGAAACTTGTGTAATAAATAATGCACCCCTTGTTGTAAAATATGGGGATATTAGAAGTCACCTTGGAGTTCCACAACCTGTATATTCGCACTTGACCTACAGCCTCGTGCTTTTATATAGTCATGGAACTCCTCTGTGACTTATATCCTTATATTTTATAATATGGTTACATAATTCACTATATATTTTCCATACAAAAAGACTTATTTTATAGCCATCCTTTCTGGTTTTGTAACGTAAACAGTATATACATATTGTAAAGCTGGTTAACAATCTCTTGTTAGTAGCTGTGATATATAAATTATGAGAACACATTGTAGATGAACTTTTTTCTCAGTTTAACATTTACCTGTCAAATTAGTTTATATTATGTTACCCAAACTAACCTGATTCAAAGCAAGAGAGAAACTTTTACTTTTTAGAGGGTTGTTTCTGCTGAAATTCCTCTTTATTACAGACCTGTTTCCTCTTATATTGGTATGTGTTTCATTTTAAACTGTTTCATTTCTGTCTTTTAAACAGAAACATATATATAGTTTAACTACTGTTCAACAGCACAAAAAAGAAAAACATTAGTGCTGTATTGTATTATTGGGCAAGTGTATTCAGCCCAGACTTGAATTAACAACTTAAAGGGGTACAAAACCCTGCTGTACTGCACTGCTCAACCAAAACTTACTCAACTGTTGCCGGACTACAAATCCCAGAACAATTTAACATATAATGAAGGGTGAGGCATGCTGGGAGCTGTAGTCCAGCAAAATCAGGGTTGTATTCTTAAAGCAATATTGCACAATAAAACTTTTCCCCCAAATCTCCAGGGCTAGCAGCTGCATTAAAAGAAATGCTCCAATAAGAATCCCAGCTGATCTGTATAAATCTGGTTCCATGTTTATTTGTTCCTGCAATTGGAGTTGGAAGCATGGATATACCTAGGGTTTTCTTAATAAAAAGAAAGTGTGTTAGGACTTGCCAACAAATTCTCTGGTGGCCACTCGGTGTCTCAGTCCGACCCTGCTAAAGTGTTGGTGCTTTAGAGGGGAGTGAGTGGAAGGCGGCGTGGCTTCCTTGGGTGCCTGCAACATGAAAGTGCAGGTCTTGGTCCTTTGTTCTTAAAGAGATACTGACACCAGAAATTATACATTTTCTCTATCATATTTTATCTATCATAACATTGTCTTTGCAAGCCACCTAGAATTTTGCCTTAAAAATATTTGCATTTGGTAATGCTTTTACATTACCTATCTGATCCCCCATGCTCCTATGAGGGGGCAGCCATATTTGTGCAGCAATAGTCCGTTAGCATTAGAAGCTATAACTGACAGGCTGAGAATATGTACGGATTGGACTGAGATTTTAAGTGACAGGTGCGAGGCTTTAAGCACTTGAGCCACACGTTAATGTTTTAAAAATGTCACTTGTGTTAGCTTTTAGTTAACAGTAATAAATCTGCCAGCAACACATCTGGCACATTTAGAGGTGGGGCAGATATGAGACATGATATAGTGCCCAAAAGATGTTAACCCATTTTTAAGGGTGATTCTAGTCCCTGTGCTGTCTTAATGGCCCCGTCGCCCCCAATTGCCCCCAATTATTTTTTTTATCTTACAAGAGAGGGGAGGGTCCACATCTCTAGGGCAAAGAGCACAATTGCCCTCTCTGCACAAGAGCAGACACATTTCTTGTTTAAAAAACAGAATTTCGGGTCTTAAAGATACCAAAAAGTTTCTGTAGCCCCTGGTAAGCTTTGGGGCACTCTCCAGTAAGTATATCAACAATTGGTTAGAGGTCTGACTCTTGTCCAGTGTGCTTTTATGTTACTAGTCACATGGGACTTGAAGGTTAAAAACTGAACCTTAGTACAGAGACGTACAATGGGCATTAGCCATATGTTCAGTTTTCCCTGGGTACATATCCTAATCATTAATACTGAGATACCGAGTGCCAGTGGCTCTGGGGGATAGGGACACTGGGATTGAAGATTGTGGGGATGCAGATATTCCCATCAGTACTGCAGGAACCACTGTGCCTTCCACAGGGTATGTTTGTTGATCTGAATGTAGACATTTAATTGCAGCCAATCAGTGAGAAGAGAAGCTGAAGTGAATTGATTGCAGCCCCCAACCTGAGGAGGACTTTGCTTAGACTACCAATCTTGGGGAACAGATATAGAAGGGAAACTATCTGGTGTGGTCTCAACCACCTGTCTGTCCAGTTGACTGATAATGAACTGTGAAGAAAGGACTGTTGTGTTTTACCATGGTGGAGTGTAAGGGGATAAACTGATAGTTGAGTTAGAGACATTTTTGTTTTTCTTGCTGTGTTTATTTTTGGGGCAACTAATAAAGTTTCTTGCAGGACAATATATCTGGAGGATGAAGAAGACATCCTCCAGCAATTCTGGCAGAGTTTAGGGACAGTACTCTCTGCTTGTTCAGGGAGAGCTTAGGCTAAGAGGTCATATTGCATGGTGCTAAACTGACCCACTGTTTGAATTGATTTACAAAACTATTGTGAATAAAGTGTACAGTGTCTGCTCAGAGCTGAATAATCTTCAGTTTTTTTCCAGTATACACTGGAATTAGAACTATTCTAATAGATTTGCAGATTTGACCTTGCAATAAAATATTGCATACTGAATACATGCTACCTGATTATATGCTGTATTTTAGTTTGCCACTAGAGGCCAGTATGAACCAAAACATATATCGGCAGAATTCTAATTAAATACATATGGGGTTATATAATAAAAGGTGTATAGATTGCTACAGTGCTATGAAGCAATTATAAGAAAGCAAAAATCTGTTTGCTTATATATGCCATTCCACCTATATTGCTGTACAGCACCTCATATAAAAGTTGCACTTTATAAAAAAATATACAAATATATATTTTGTAAAAGTAGAAGCTGCCCACCCTAAGGAAGTCGAGAGGTCCTCTGCACTCACCCACTATTTTATATATATAATTTATTTTTCCTATTGTGGGTCTTTTCAGAAGAGTAGGATTCTCTGTAAGGGATCATACTCACGATCGTTTGTTTCTGCGTTCCCCTACGGTGGCCTTCTCCTGCGCAGGGAGTGCAGGAAGGAATGCATTTCATACTTCCGTATGTGTCTGTACTCACACAGCAACGTTGGTCAGACAGTTTTGGGCCAACAGCTATACAATTTTGGTGGGTCATGGGTGGGCTTAGGCTGAGATCTTCCTTCCAGCCTCCCCATCCATGACCATACTATTATTGACTTCCGGCAGCCTCTATTTATAGGTGTGCCCTTGCTCCACCTTGCTTCCCTTCATAACATCAGAGATGGGGCAGGGCGGAGCAGATGTGGGTCTATAAACAGAGCTGGATTGCTTGGTTGGGTTTGGAGCAGATGGTTAGGGTCAGCTTTTTGTCAGCCCACAAAGCACTAGAGCAAGTAACAATTAAAGCAACAGTGTGCTAAAGGAGTGATTAAAGATTTACAGAGACCGTATCTTTGGACTGAGTAAAAGGACTGTATTTTTGTAGTTAGTGAGACAGCTCTGACAAATGTAGATAGTAAGGCTCTTATTTCAATTTTGCTATAAGTGTTTACTATATTAGTTTAGTCTTAGATAAAGAGTTATTAAGTCTTTCATTAAGGTGCGTTAAATCGAGCACTATTCATAGCATGCTGTAAAAAAAATTTAGCGCATCTTATTTTTTACGATTCACTAAAAGGATATTTGCATTAATTTAGACGCGATGCTGTTTGTGTTATTTAAGTCGCGAAGACTATTTTCATGTGGTATTTGACCAGTGTCCAACACTGCAAGAAGCGCTACCAGACCATAAAGAGGGTCCTGAAGAAAAAGCTGGCGGAAGACTCCAGATACAGGTAAATATCTTACATTAATCTTTCTATTTAACACTTGCCCATCTGCTTTTCTCCTCAGTCGGCTTTTCCTTTTGGCTTACTATCTTTCCTTCCTTTTTGGCTTCTTTCCTACTTACTTTACTTGTATGTAATGTATGTATGGCACGCCTATTATTATGTGCACAACTGTCCTCAAAGCTGTGGAGTACAACAACAAATTAGGCCAGTAAATAGGGGGGTCATTTAAGAAATATTTCCCAAAATACTTAATGCCCTGTACTCTCCTTTATCAAGGAGGATTATTGTGGAAGCATTGTTTAATACAGAGTATAAGGGAGAGCCCTGAGAGTTAGCGAGGCCACTAAGCAGCAATATGCAGCATTTTAGTAGGGTTTGTGTCAGAGCATGCCTTAGTATTGTTACACTTGAAAGTAAAGGGAATTGATTGGGGCAACAATGAGTAACAAAAAGTGACTGCGTTGTTATGGCTTGCTTATTGGAGGCAACACAATAAAAGCATTCATATATTTTATTTAGATCTGAAACTGGAGGTGGCCCTGCAAAGAAAGTCTATTTCACCAGGTATGAGGAGCAACTCATGTCATTTCTTCATGCAGAGAGCGTGAATGGTGTCACCGGCATCTTTGATTCCGACAGGAATGTTGGCCAAGGTAGGTGTAATGACATTAATACAAGTGTATTTACTCTTGCAGAGAAGCTTAATATTAATGGAATACAATGTTCTCTGCAACAGATTAATCCTTACCACCACCTGGCACAAGCAGACGCAGACAATCGTCATCTGCTCCGATTCCAGGTATTTTTGTTACCAAATTTTGTTGGACCTGGGTTTTGTGTTAGGCTTGTGCAGTGGCATAATAGTGAATTGTGTCCGTGTATATTGCAGGTGTTTCAATTACAGAAGTGCAGTGTATTGCTAATAAGATTGGGGTGTTATTGGCCAAGTGTGTCTTGCTGGGTTAGGTGCAGTCAGTTCATCTTGTACTTTTGGACAGTCAATCTTTTCAACTTGATTTTACCTTTTTGGCTCATTTGGAATAAATCAATGTCCACAAATAGTTTTTGCAAAATAATCTTGGTCATGTTTTAAAACAAATGACAATCATTATTGTCCATGAAGTTTACCTGGCATCATGAACATAATAACAAAAAAAAAAAAAAAGTCTTTTTCTTTTTTCCAAAAGGTGCCCATGGACGCTCTGCTGGACGCTCCTTGTCTCTGCTCCACACTCCACAATGTGATCTTGAAATTGAAGGGGAAACTTTTAGTGGGGAGGCAAGTGAGAGAGGGTTACAGGTATGTGGCAGCGACTTGGCCTTGTTCTCAGATGAGGAGCCGGCCAACATTCCCTAGCAGCAGGTCACAACCCAGGCCAGAACAGCTAATGTGGCCCCCCAGGAACCTGAGAAAGATATGTTCCACAAATCCCTAATGAGGCTTAATAAAAATTTAATGAAAAAGTTGGACACACTGCATGTCGACTTGTGTGTGGCCACTAACGCCTACAATGCCAGTCAGGCACGCCAAGCTACACACAAGGCTGCCATGTTAAGCCTCCAACAGGCCAGTCAGGCACGCCAAGCTGCACACAAGGCTGCCATGTTAAGCCTGCAAGAGGAGCGGTTAGAACTACAGCTACAAAAAGTAGCATTGTTGGCTAGGCAAAATTTGCTCCTAGAGCAACAAATTGCCTTGCAAGTGTAACCCTTTCTTGGCTGTAACCAAGCCAACAGCACGACTAGATAGGTCTAGAGCATGGGGTATACGCGACTCAGTCCTTCAGGATGGGCCTTCGCTATGTAGAAATAACCAAATGGAGCTATGGTGTAGTGCAAATACAACCCACTGTAGCTGTGTGCAGTGCAGAATAACAAATGGGCGCCAAAAGGTTCTTGCAGATGAACAATAGAACTGGTTTATTTTCAGCAACAAGCAACTTGCAGGGTTATGAAATATACTCACACATCAGTTAGCATAGCAGTTTCTCTGAGGACAGCACAGAGAGGGTGCACACCCGCTCCTCCCAACTCCCCTTAAGCCTGGGCAAGATCAGTGCCACCGGTTCAGTTGCTCAATCTGTGGAACAGTCAGCTGGATACCACACTCCTCAGGCCCCACGGCAACTTTGGATCAGGGTTCAAACTACCTGCCTCCTAGGTCTAAACCGTGGCCCTACACTAAGGCAACAATGCCTGTCTGGAAGGGTACTTCCACAGCTACTTTCCTCTGAGCCAAACTGCTCGTGCTTCTTCCCTCACTATCTCACTTTCCTAGAAAGTGCTCCACAAAACTTGCTATCTAACTGGTCCTCATTCACGGGGTCCCTGTCCCTGACTTCACCAGAGTGGCTGACAACACTCTGGGGCACATGGCTTTACTGGGGGCCTAGTTCTTCTGCCTCCAGGCTCAATGCTCCCCTCTCTGAGAACACAGGCAGCCAAAGAGACAGACCCACCCCCTGCTAAACACTATATCTGAGTGCCCAGGGAGTGGTCTCCCTGTTAACCAATAAACACACATATGAACTCAAAACTGATACATGGGTCTTTGCCCAGTAACAGCACAAACCAGGAAGCTGCAGGGTTTAAAGCCATAGGGACTAGTTAACCCTATGGATCCCTACACAAGAAAAGGCACAAAAGGCAATTGAGCCAACATGCTCTACCAGTAGAGCTAGTGGTGAGAGCACAGCTACCGCTCCTGCAGCTTCTACTAGGCAGCTTCGGAAAAGAAAATAAATGTGCCACATTAGGGATCTGTGGAACCTATATTTTCTTAGGCCTATATTGTTTGTAAATATTTCTTTCTGGTTTTTCTATTTGTGTTGGAAGTGGGTTCCCTGTAAATAAAACTTTTTTTTTTTTTTTTTTTTGGAGAAGTTGTTTGGTATTTCTTGTTTATGGGATTAAAGATTGTAGGTACTTACAGGAAAAGTAATTTGTAACGATTTGTCCCCGGACTTTATTCCCTCCTCGGACAGGATCTTAGGGATGTATGGGGTCATCCAGGTCCTCAGCCATATCGCCTGGTAAGCCATGCCGGTTCACCAGATTGTGCAGTACAGCACACGCAACCACAATTTGGCCAACTTTAGAGGGGCTGTACGTGAGACAAACACTGACCTTTTTCAACAGATTTGACAGTGTGAGACTGATAGGTGACACTATCAGTCTCAGTCTAGCTGCTTTGACTCTCCCAGTGGCAAAAGAGGGCACTTTTCAAATTGCAAAACAAGCTTATGGCAGGCAGGGCCTGGTTTAACAGTGGGAGACAAAAAGCAAATGTGGGCAAGTTGTGCTAGACATGACACAAATACTTACCTAACAGCCACCTGTGAGGCATTTGTCCTGTCTCGAAAGCATCGTAAAGTGCTGACTGCCTTAGGATGTGAGAGGAGCTGGGGAACCCAGACACGATGCTCAGGATATTCATCTGTGCATCACACACCACTTACACATTGAGGGAGTGGTAGCTTTTCCTGTTTCTAAAGATGTGCTCCCTGTCTTGTGTTGGGTGCAATCAATTGCACCCAACACATTGGGGATGCCACTTACCCCATAAAATTGCCTTTTCACGGTGTTCCACTCATTCTGATTTTTGGGGAACGAAATTAAATTCCCGGACACCGAGCGGATGGCATCCAGGACCTGGCCAAGGCACCGTAAAAAGGTAGGCTGTGACACCCCTCCATAAACCCCACCAACCCTCTGGAAACTGCCAGTGGCCAAAAAGTGCAGGGAGCACAGGAGCTTGACCATTCCGGGTACGGCACGGCTTCTGCGAGTCAGTGGCTGCAGGGAAGGCTCAAGCAGCTCATACAGGCTGGATATTGCCGCTCTATTGAGCCTGTAGTGCCTGACCACTTCATCCTCGCTTAAGCCCTCTAAAGTGGCCCTTTCCCGAGAAAAGTGAGGCCTCACTGCTGTTCCTCCTCCAAATCAAGCAAAAACCCCATTGCAAACTCCATCTTGCCTTTTTTCACTCAAAAATGAAAAATGTGCTGTGCCCAACGCCTCCCCCAATTAGGCGTTAACATACAAACACATTCGCGCGCTGATTAACGCATTTAACGTTTTAGGTGCTTTTGTGAATCATCCGTATTCTTTTCATTCGCTAATTACCGTATTGTGGTAAAATTAACGCAACTGCGGTTGCATGCTATTTAACGCACGCGATATGCGACTTAATGCATGCGATAATACTTAAGCGAATTACGCTTTTTTGCGTCAATTTTAACGCAAAAAAAGCATGCGATAAGCGTTATCGCACTTTAGTGAATCCACCCTTGTGTCTGTTATTAATGTTCCTGGTGGAGCCACCCTTAGGTATATTCCTGGATCCAATTACAGTGGTGTGAAAAACTATTTGCCCCCTTCCTGATTTCTTATTCTTTTGCATGTTTGTCACACAAAATGTTTCTGATCATCAAACACATTTAACTATTAGTCAAAGATAACACAAGTAAACACAAAATGCAGTTTTTAAATGAGGGTTTTTATTATTAAGGGAGAAAAAAAATCCAAACCTACTTGGCCCTGTGTGAAAAAGTAATTGCCCCCTGAACCTAATAACTGGTTGGGCCACCCTTAGCAGCAATAACTGCAATCAAGCGTTTGCCATAACTTGCAACAAGTCTTTTACAGCGCTCTGGAGGAATTTTGGCCCACTCATCTTTGCAGAATTGTTGTAATTCAGCTTTATTTGAGGGTTTTCTAGCATGAACCGTCTTTTTAAGGTCATGCCACAACATCTCAATAGGATTCAGGTCAGGACTTTGACTAGGCCACTCCAAAGTCTTCATTTTGTTTTTCTTCAGCCATTCAGAGGTGGATTTGCTGGTGTGTTTTGGGTCATTGTCCTGCTGCAGCACCCAAGATCGATTCAGCTTGAGTTGACGAACAGATGGCCGGACATTCTCCTTCAGGATTTTTTGGTAGACAGTAGAATTCATGGTTCCATCTATCACAGCAAGCCTTCCAGGTCCTGAAGCAGCAAAACAACCCCAGACCATCACACTACCACCACCATATTTTACTGTTGGTATGATGTTCTTTTTCTGAAATGCTGTGTTACTTTTACGCCAGATGTAACGGGACACGCACCTTCCAAAAAGTTCAACTTTTGTCTCGTCGGTCCACAAGGTATTTTCCCAAAAGTCTTGTCAATCATTGAGATGTTTTTTAGCAAAATTGAGACGAGCCTTAATGTTCTTTTTGCTTAAAAGTGGTTTGCGCCTTGGAAATCTGCCATGCAGGCCGTTTTTGCCCAGTCTCTTTCTTATGGTGGAGTCGTGAACACTGACCTTAATTGAGGCAAGTGAGGCCTGCAGTTCTTTAGATGTTGTCCTGGGGTCTTTTGTGGCCTCTCGGATGAGTTGTCTCTGCGCTCTTGGGGTAATTTTGGTCGGCCGGCCACTCCTGGGAAGGTTCACCACTGTTCCATGTTTTTGCCATTTGTGGATAATGGCTCTCACTGTGGTTCGCTGGAGTCCCAAAGCTTTAGAAATGGCTTTATAACCTTTACCAGACTGATAGATCTCAATTACTTTTGTTCTCATTTGTTCCTCAATTTCTTTGGATCTTGGCATGATGTCTAGCTTTTGAGGTGCTTTTGGTCTACTTCTCTGTGTCAGGTAGCTCCTATTTAAGTGATTTCTTGATTGAAACAGGTGTGGCAGTAATCAGGCCTGGGGGTGACTACAGAAATTGAACTGGGGGTGTGATAAACCACAGTTAAGTTATTTTTTAACAAGGGGGGCAATCACTTTTTCACACAGGGCCATGTAGATTTGGAGTTTTTTTTCTCCCTTAATAACGTAAACCTTCATTTAAAAACTGCATTTTGTGTTCAATTATGTTATCTTTGACTAATAGTTAATGGTTTTTGATGAGCAGAAACATTTAAGTGTGACAAACATGCAAAAGAATAAGAAATCAGGAAGGGGGCAAATAGTTTTTCACACCACTGTAAGTGGAGGCACTGCGCTAACAGGTATCAGGTACCCACTCTGTCCCTATACCACTATGGAGTAGCTCAGGTTTATTTTGTTCCAGCAGGTGAGCGCCACATGCTGGAACACTATCAGAAGTGCCAGAAGTATTCTCTACTATTTTACTGGGTTAAATCTTTTTACAAACACTAAAAAAACCCAGAGTGATATATTTTACAAGCAAATTTTCCCACATCTGCAAATAAGGAAGTATCTCTGAAGTGCAACTTCATGGCACGACAAAAAAATACATTTGACAGGAATCCAAAGTACATAAACCTTCTACAACTGAAGATAGAAAACACATTAATAACAGTATTTGCAGGGTTTCCCATGTATCTGTGCCAGCAAGGATGGCATGTCAAATTTGTTTACAATAGGCATGATAAAACAAAAGTATTTGTAAGGGTAAATTACTTTTGTTTTTATTTAGCATGTTCAAATAAATATGACAGATGTTATGCCTCTCCGGGGTTTTTCTCTTTAGTCTTTATGAAACCTCAGTTTGATGGGGGATGGATTACAAAGCAATCTTTTGAGATTTTCCCTAATTATCCATTGACATAGAAATTACTTTCAATAAAACCTGACTTTCATGACACAAAAGAGAGAAATCTGTTCTGGCACACATCTGTGGCTTGCCTACACAAAACCTTAGATTTTGATGGCAATGGGGCTTATTTATAACGATCTTCGTTTATAACAAAGTACTGTTGCAGTCTCACAAATTTAAGCACAATCATTGCACAGAAAATGCAATTCTTTAAGGGTGCATGCATCTAAAGCCATTATATGCACTTTGTATAGTTGTACTTGGCACTGTTACATCCATCCTACTCCCTTTTGGTAACAGCACACAGCACTGGATTTCTCTTTAGGGTGTCCAGACCACCCCCATTCTCCGCCCCCACCACTCAGGATCCCGCTCATGCACATCCTTTTAGCTCAGATATGGAGCAATGGCCCCAGTGCTCTGTATGTGAGCAAAATGTACGTGCGGCTGCCCCTAAATTAATGCCGCCCTAAGCCCAAACCTTTGTGGCCTTGCTACAAATCCGGGCCTGAGTGCATACAGTGCACCTTATGACACAAGGAACCACAGACCCACCACCACAGAAGAAGGTGGTTGTAGTTCCAGGGTTCCCACTGCAAACTGCCTCAACTGATGCACTGAACATAATTCTAAAGAATCAGGTCCAAACATCATTTTGACACAGAGCCCAGGAAATGAAGACATCCAAACACCAAAGATTATTAGTGCAATTGTATCTGAAGTGCACACACACATTTTTTACTGGCCATGATTGTGTCAGGCAAAAATTGGCTTCAGTTACTCTGGCATTGTGGAAAAAAACCTGTACTGTAAGTATGCTGCACATACTGATTTATCCCCCAATTTGCACTTTGCACACTGCAGTTGCAGATGAAAAGTATCTGTAAAGGGGTAGTTAACCTAAAATTTTATTATTATAATTGGTCTTCATTTTTTTTTTGCTCAGCAGCTTTCCATTTGGTATTTTAGCAACTATCTGGTTGCTAGGGTCTTATTACCCTAGCAGCCAGGCAGTGGTTTAAACGAGAGATGGGCATATTATTATTATTAACATTTATTTATAAAGCGCCAACATATTCTGCAGCGCTGTACAATAAGTGGGTTTTATACATTGGACATACAGAGTAACATATAAAGCAATCAATAACCAATACAAGAGGTGAGGAGGGCCCTGCCCAAAAGAGCTTACAATTTACTATGAATAGAAGAGGGCCTGGATTGAAAGATAAGTAATATAAAGTGACAATAATAATAAAATTGTAGCCTCACAGAGCAATAGTCAGTGACCCGCATTTGAGAGCTGGAAAGAGGCAGAAGAGAAAGGCAAATAATTTAAAAAACTATAAATATTGAACAGTTGCATAGTTGCAAGGAATTAGGGCATTCTATATTATACTAAAAGGTAATGTAAAGGTGAACAATCCTTTAACAGAAATCAAGGCAATATGTACAAAGGTCATGGTATACAAACTTGTAAAACAGAGGAGCTTATATAATGTTTTAAATCATTTGTTGCACATTTGGCTAACTTCCACAGCAGATAACACTGACCTCTGTGAAGGCATGAAGCCTTTTGATTGTATATAAATCCAGCTTTAAAGAGGTACTGTATGACAGAAAACACCTGATGACAGTGCAGTGGTAGTTATGAATACAGACCCTTCTTAGCTATTAAAGTGGTCTTGTTGTACTGGCTGATATATTATATAGCTTTAATAAGGGGTTGGATGGCTTTTTAGCAAGTGAGGGAATACAGGGTTATGGGAGATAGCTCTTAGTACAAGTGAGGGAATACAGGGTTATGGGAGATAGCTCTTAGTACAAGTTGATCCAGGGACTGGTCCGATTGCCATCTTGGAGTCAGGAAGGATTTTTTTTCCCCTCTGCAGCAAATTAGAGAGGCTTCAGATGGGGTTTTTTGCCTTCCTCTGGATCAACTAGCAGTTAGGCAGGTTATATATAGGGTTTATGGTTGAACGTGATGGATGGGTGTATTTTTCAACCTACCTTACTATGTTACTATGAAGTGGTAGATTGTTTCTTCTTATAGAAAATTTACATTGTTGAGAAATGTATTGGTACGCCTAAACTGCCTGAGGATGCCTCCAACTTTTGTTGAAACAAGTCTGTATGGTTACTGTGCTTAGTGCAATCTTTCTCTTTGAATAACCCTACACATTCTGCATTTTGTTCAATATGTCCAGTAATGTTTTAGAACTTAACTACTGAGGATGTGGGGCCCCATCGCAGTCCTAGAATTGTAACATTTTAAATATAACTTTAAGTTCACCTCTTCTGCTAAAATTTATCTATAAAGTGGGGTCCACAGCAAAGAGCTAGACCCTCATGGTGCCTTCCCTTTTAAAGACACCTGAAAACCATGGGCAATAACAAACTCCCAGGTTATGCCTTAACCTGGAAAACGAAATAACTACACTTTTCCAATTATCCAGCCCAATACTGTGATTAACTCTTAAGGAGACTTTAATATTCTGTGCGGTAATGGTACCCACCCCTCCACAAAGGCACGCACCAAAGCCTTTATGCAGTTGCGTAAACACTTTTTTTATGGGACTATTTCTTGCAACCTTTGGTAGCCAAATAACACCAAATGGGTTAAAGTTAATGTCTACAGGTTCCTGCAAGACATGGTAGTAGAAAGAACAACTAGTACTGTAAAGAAATCAATCAGCTGCATGACTGGATGTGACAGGTGTATAATGAAAAAGATTACTGTAAAAATTTCACTGAGTAAAAGTCTATTCATTCAGGCTTTATAATGCAAAGCAATAACAGATAAGAATGTTCACAATTAAAATGTTAATGTAGGCTTAATAATTGGCACAAACTTGTGTCAATTTAAACACACTATTGGGAACATGTATGTAAGTGCAGTGTGCAAAGTGCAATTTGAAGTACAATCACAATTTTTTCCCCAGAATATAGCATTTTTTCCCAGAATCCCAGCATCATTGCAGTTGCAAGGGGGATTCTGTTTGGCACAATTGCTCTGCACTTACTGCAGATTGGTTTCAATTTGTGCTTGGCTTGGCATATAAAATGCAAGGCACAATCAAAAGACCACTCCATCCTGTTCCAACTAACTAAATGCACACGTTTTGAAAAACGTCTTTGAAGCTCCATCTTTGCATATCCAACAGGCCCCATGGGGGTACGGGCCTGGAAATATGAATTCAGATTTCTGATTTTGCTGTATACGTCAGGTGCTGCCTGCCATAACTTTTCAGCATGCTTCATGATATAGTTGAACACTTCTTTCTTTTTGTCTTCCATACTTCAGGGGTTTCGCGGTTATTCCTGTTAATAGTGGAAGAGCCTGATTTTGTGCTATAGGTAAACTGCATGCAAACAGAGGTTGAAAGTCCAAAGAGCCCATTTCTGGGTTTTACATTACACACCTAGATTATCTAGGGGAGGTAGGTCTAAGGGTAAATACACACTGAGCTACTAGTAGCAGCTACTTTTTCATGGCTACTAAACTCCAGAAAATATCTTGCCATAGACAATACTGAAAATTGCCTCTGCTAAAACACACACACAGAAATGTATCCGTAAATAATTAGCATTGTCTATTTCAGTAGCCATATCAAGTAGCTGCTACTAGTAGCTCTGTGTGTCTTCACTCTAAAACAATATAACTTTCTAAGTATTCCTAAAAACATTGCATCACTTATCCAAGAGGCTTGGGAATCATTTAGCATTTTAAACCCTTTACCTCATATACAGGTATGGGACCTGTTTTCCATAATGATCAGCATCTGGGGTTTTCAGGATAAGGGATCTTTCTGTAATTTGGATTTCCATACCTTAAATCTGCTAAAAAAACATTTAAATTACATTAAATAAACACAGTAGGATTGTTTTGCCACCAATAAGGATTAAGTATATCTTAGTTAGGATCAAGTACAAGGTATTGTTTTATAACTAAGGAGAAAAAGAAAATATTTTTTAAAAATGTGAATTATTTCCTTAAAATGAAATCACACTGTTGTTTTCCTTTGATTTGTAGTCAGTGACCCCCATTTGTAAGTTGTAAGGAGTCAGAAAAAGAAGTACATAATTCAAAAACAATAAATAATGAAGACCATTTGAAAAGTAGCTTAGAATTCTAAAACATACTAAAAGGTAACTTAAAGGTTAACCACCCCTTTAAGGTTTCATTTTCATCAGCTTTTCACTCTCAATCCAATGCACAAACCAAAAGAACAAATTAGACTCTTGAGCAATATCTTAACCAGTTTTCTTAATATGCTTTAGAATTCTTTTACAACAACTTATAAATCAATCACCTTTCTTTGCTAATTATGATTTTTGCCCTGCAATATTTCTCTCCACCTTTTTGAAATATCTGTTCTTGCTGCTCAAGAATGATTAAAATTTTTAAAGGCTATGTTCATGAGAAGAACTCCTGGGAACTTTTTACGCAGTATCGATGCTCCAAGACTCCTTATTCAATTCAACTGCAGAAAGTCTGCTTCCAATGTATACTGCGAGCACACAACAATATCAGTATTGTCACACTCAACATTCTGACACTGATGCCAGTGCGTTAATCTTGACGCATGTGCTCTTCCTCTCTCTTGCCCCTTTAAAAGGGGGACATGGATTGCCATTCATTGCTTCATTATCAAGTTCTCCTTGGTCTCCTGCCTGGTTTTGTTTTTTCTGTTCATCATTTCCTAACCTGACCTTAAACTCTGATACTCCTGTATATACTACCTGTTGACCTCGCTCACATTTGATACCCTGGTACTTCTTTTTTGGTTTCCTAGCTACTCTTTACTGCTGCGTTTCCTGTATTCATCCTCAAGTAAATCTTCTTCTTTACTTTTACTGCCTTCAGCTTGACACAGTGACCTTGCTTTGTTTAAAATGCCATTGCAGATTAAGAAGGACTCCTCCCCTTAGTTATAAGGGGGTCTTGAGACTTCTGTCCCTCTTTTACATTATCTATTTTATTGCTTATTCTCTATACCTGCCCCATGATTTTTATTTACCTCTTCTCCTGCTATGAAGAGAATCATCTTGCTGCCAGGAATTCGGCATAAGCTTTGTCTGCTGCATGGTCATATCTGCTCATGGGTTGAATCGCTTGCAAATTGCAAAAATGTTCAGAAGTTTCTGTAATAAACTATTTTCCCATGTTGCATAACTATTCTCAAGGAAATTAAAACTATTTTTTTTACCAGTATCTAAAGTTTCTTAGTCTAAAAACACAGATGCCATTGAAGTTTAAATTTATGCAATGGAAGGCTGCCACCATTACATTACATTACACATCCTTAATAAAGGAGAGAAAAACCTGATGTTAGATTTTACAAGACTGGATACTATTGTTTTAGGTCATAATTTATAATGATAGATGTTATCTGGGAAAACATATGTGCTATTTACATGTACTTAAAGGGATTCTGTCATGGGAAAACCTGCTTTCCAAATCACATCAGTTAATAATGATGCTCCACCAGAATTCTGCTCTAAAATCTAAGCTAAAATCGCAAATAGATTCAAATAGATTTTTTATATTTAATTTTAAAATCTGACACGGGATAGCCATTTCCTTACTTTTCCAGGTGCCACCACAGTTATGTGAATTGTGCTTTAATAAACTTCAGTCACTCTTTATTGCTGGCTGCAATTTGGAATTAAATCACCCCCTCCCTTCCCCACCCCCCTCAGCAGCCTATCAGCAGAAAGTAGGCAGGTAACAGGATAGCAGCTCCTTGATACCTTTCCAAATGCTTTCAGTTGCCTGAATTGTTAGGAGCTGGTACTGTGCTCAGTTGTAGTGAGTGGGTAAACAGGCAAAACTGCCTATACTGCCTCCCAATAATTTAGAGTGGTTTCAGGCATCTCTTTGCCAGATGGAAAAACTGTATAATGTGCCATTAGCCTAAATTAGCTTGTACACTAAAGGATATATAGATATATACACACAGTATGCACTTAAATAATGTTACATTGAGTTTTATGAACAATAACTCCAGATCTCCTACATACATTATATGAGGGGCAGAAGTAATGGCACCTACAGTATAAAACATTAAATACATTTAGAAGCAGTAGAAACCTCAGCCTCAAATACATTAAATTCAATAACAGGCAATGTCTGATATCCCATACCCTCTTACCCTTCCAAAACACAGGTTTCCTGAAGGCTGGAGATGATTTTAGCATTGTAGCAATAAAAATAAATTCAGAAATCATTTTTATTTCTAAATGTGCTCCCATGACCTGGTGGTATACATGAGAATAGCACCCAAGAAGGAGAAATAATAGGTACACCATAAAAAACATGATAGCTTTCCTTTAAAAAAAAGGAAAAGTAAAAACTAAGTAAGCTTTATGAGAAAGGGCTATATAAATACAGCCATAAACACTTACAGAACTGCTGCTCAGTGAAAACACCAGATTTCTTTCCTTCTATTCTGTATACGTGATCGTTTGTGTTAGACTTCCTTCTCTCAAGCCTTGCAGCCCATTGTTAAGCATTCTCTGGTGGCCCAACATTCACAGTACCAATTTTGCCCCATGAATATTGATCATTTTCCCCATCCTATAAGGAGTGGTGATAGGGACCTAGCTCTTCTGAAATTGGAGTCCTACTGGACACACAGACTCTGTACTGTTGCACCAAGGGGTTTGAATAAACTCCTCCCCTTATGCATGTTCATCTGTCCTAACATATTTCTTTGTCCTGCTACAATTGGTAGTGAACTGGCTTTTTAGACTTGTTATAGTTGCACCCATTAACTTACATGTTTTGGTCCTATATAAGTATTAGGTTTTATGCAACAAGAGTGAACCATGTGGACCCTTTCCATGAGTTTACTCCGCTTTTCAGTTTTTTTCAATTTATTGTTTAAAATCTTTAATAAATGTCCATATTAATATGTGTAACAATATTGCATCAGTACCATATTTTTCCTTTAGTACACCATTGACTTCTGTTTGGTCAGTCCTGTCTTTGATCACCCTCCTACAACTAGTTTTTGTATTTTTTTCTGTATTGATATAGGTTATCTGGGCTCCAATGCTTGTTAAATGATTTTTTTTTTTTTTTTTAGACTGCCAGCTTGGGTCTTATTCCCTTTCGTTTGGGTCCCCTGATGGACTGCTCATCCTCATCCTTCATTGATCCAGGATCCTCACCTTACCTAGACCTCTTTTTTCGCTACTCCAGAATTAGCCCTCTCTATAAGTTTGGGTTGGGGCTGTCCCTGTGTGGCTAACATATTGGCTCCTGTTCTGGCTGCATTTATGTGGTAATTGGGTGCCATAATTATGTATTTATGACATGTGTTCGATTTGTCCTTGGTGTGGAATGCAAAACTGCTTTGTGCACAGTGTGGGCTGTGTTTGCTTTTTATTAATTTTTAAAAATTTCTATTGTTGAGCGGTCTGATAATCTGCCAGGGTTCACTTGTAGCCATAGCAATTGTTTCCAAGAGTGTGCTATTTGACTGCATTGGTGGGTAATGCAAAACTACCCTATACACAGCCCTTTCTGTGTTTTCTTTATTGATGAATGGTCTGATGATTTGCCAGGTTTCACTTTTTTTTCAATCCACATTATGTTTGTGCTTGCACAGGCTGCACTCTTGGGACTATGCCCCCCTCCCAAAAATATGTTGCATTCATTTCTATAAATGTTTTGGTGCTAATGGAGCAGAGAGATATAGGTCAACCAATCTTTTTTCCTCAAGTTGAGTTTAAGAAGTCTGACCTCTATTAGCTACTACATTCAAGTTACTTTGCTTAGTCTTAGGACAGTGGCACATGGGGAGATTATTCACCTACGGTAAATCTTCACTATTGCGGCCCACTAATGTCCCCGACATGCCATGCCACTGGCAAGAATGTTAATCCCTAGTGGGATTGTATACGCGTCGCTTCAGTTTCCCAAAATCGACCCAAAGTTGCCTCGTAAGGAAACTTCAAAAAACAGAAGTGACACATATGCCATTCCACCGGCGATTTACATTCTTGCCGGTGGGTTGGCATGTCAGGGAGATTAATCGCCCGTGAGAAATCTAATCTCCCTGTGTGCGACTGCCCCAAGGGTGAAGACACATGGAGATACTAGTAGCAGCTACTTGTCAGGGATACAGAAATAGACAATGCTGATCATTTACTGATAACTGTCTGGACAAACCCCTACTTTCACTCTTATTGATCTTGACATGTGTTGCCCAACGTTCTGCACTGTTTCTGTGGTAAAAGACTCTCAGTTCAACTCATTACACTTCTATTACTTATTGTTGAGGTGCTGCAGTCTCTTTTTGGTCCTTGGTAGTTTTGCCTTTTAAAAAATTGTGCTTTGTTTTGGATTCCTGATAAGACCCATCTGCCCTATCTTCTTTACCCTATTTGCCAATATTTGACCATGGCCTGGGCAATAATCCTCAATTTTCTTTTTAGTATCTATATAATTATTCATGTCTAGCTTGGCTCTTTGGTTATCCCCAAGGCACTAGACAAGTGACTTTGTTTTATTGTATTTTATTATCATTAATCCCACATCAGCGGCTTAATTTAAATGGCTTCTCACATTTTGCTATTTCTACAGTTAATGCTTGCTTTTATTTGATTTTTTGTTTTTTTTTTCCTTTCCTTTCTTTTTACATGCATTTCTGGTTACTATGGAAATTAATGGAATCCCTGTTTTGTGCCATTTTCTGCTTGGGGGGGTTTATGGGTTTGCACTGCTTACACTCATGTTTGTTTTTTTCCCTTTGGAAGATCACAGGTATGTGATTGAAACATTTAAATTTCTTTTGTTTATTAAAATCAGTTACTCCAACTGATCCTGTTGAGTGCGGCACATTTTGTTTCTTTGTTACATACACACATATATATATATTGCCCTTTTCCATATTTCACCTTAAGCCACCATTTTGTGATGGCGTGTGTGCTTCCTCAGAGATCACCTGACGGGAAATAATGCAGCTCTGTCCATTAATTGGCTGATGTGACCTAACATGTATGTGTCCCCTTGTTTGCAACATGAATCGCATTATCCCGGGGGTGGCCTTTAATACCTGAAATGGCTATTTACTATTTAGGATTACCCAATGGCACATACTACTTAAAAATTATAATTTTATGAAAATGGTTTAACTAGATAATATTTTTAGAGACCTTTATTGTTCGGGGGTATAGTTTTCCATTATTTACTAATCAGCCTTGTATTGTGACTTTCACTTATATTCTGTATTTCACAAATATGTTGTGGTTTTTTGGTCAAATATTTGTTCATCTAGCATTTAAAAGTCCTGTCTAATTAGTAAAAAGTTTAGAACCTGTGTAAAATGATGTACCCATACAAAGTAGGTCATTGTTTTGTTAGTTAGCAATATTAGACATTTTAGAACCTTTAGAAGTTTAGAACCTGTTTAAAATAATATAACCATAACATCTATATCATTTATTTGTAAGTAGCAATATTATTGGAAACATGCTATTTTTAATCTTTGAAAGTCTTTGTACACAAGCATATTTTCATTCTGGATTGCAGTTGTGTTTTGATACACAAACCGGATTTATTTCTTAGCTTCATATAAAAGAAAGCAACAAAAAACTAATGCTAAATATACTATAATAAAACAAGGTGCTGTGAAATGTTTATCTCCAGCTGCATTTTTTCCTAATGACAAACTCACACATTTTAAAAAATGTCATGTCGTGGCCATCTTATTTACTCTCATCTCTCCTAGGCTATATTTGACTTCCTGTCTTGTTATCTGCACAAACTTACTCATCCACTGTGGATGTCAGCAGAACATGTTATTCTTTTTCAAACACAAGAACTATCTGATCAGCCACAAATCTCTCAGGTACATTTTCAAACAGAAGAGCAAAAGCTCCTTCAGTGTCAGGCCCTTCAGCAAGCACAGCATATTTTATTTCTGTTTACTTCACTTAATATTTTTACCATCATATACTGAAGTGATGAAATAAAGCATGCCTTCATATTCATATTTAATTTATCTTTACTTCTAGTATTTATTTGGTGAAGTGTAGTGCATTAGAGAATTTATAATGAAATTTTCCCTGGAGTCACACCAGGATGAAAAGGAGAGCTCATGTTGGGTTTTGCATTAATGACACTCTAAACAGCAACATGACCAAGGAGATGCAGCTTTTCTTTTTTGCCAATTCCTTTGTGTACTTGTTAGAATACAACAAAGGAATATATACCAGTCTTTGATAGTCACAAAAGACTGTTGTTTATCAAAATAACATTTTCCCACTGGGAAGTCTAAATTCTAAGTTACAAGACAAAATATATTGTTTTGTATTATATTATGATCTGAAAATGGAAAATATATACTGCTGCGGGAGACACAATCCCTATGGCAAAACTGAAAAGGGAATACATAGAAAGGAAGGTCTGTCCTCATTTACTAGAGGGGGTACAGTGTCCTAAAAAAGTATAGAAGATACAGCATGCTAAGCATTGCCACAAATCCAGGCCTGCTTGGGATTAGCAACAACAAATAAAAAATAACAGAAAAAAAATTAAATATGTAGTTCCCTCAGCTTTATTTTGTAGTGACATATTTTGTTGCAATAACACTTCAAGGATTTTCCAGTAGATATGTACCAGCATTGTATACTGTTTGGGAATGCTTTTCAATCATTCTTCCAGACTGTTCAATGATACTTGTACGCCACAGTTTTCTAACTGTGTCTCAAATTTTTAACTGGATTGTGATAAAAACAGAGGGACCATAAGGGGTGTACACCAATCAGGGGTCACATGACAGAAGGCAGGCCCAAGAAACAACTGTGTGATTTAAGGGCCTTGAAAGTGGCAGGGATTGCAGTGAGCAGGTGGACCATGGTTAAAGGAGAAATAAAGTAAAAGTCACTTGGGGTTGCCAAAATGTTAGGCACCCCCAAGTGACTTTAACCGCCTACCTTTTACCCTGGGCTGGTGCCCCTGTTCGCAGAAAACAGCACCAGCCTGGGGTAGCAGCAATCGCTTCCTCCTTTGTTATTCGCTGCGCGCGCATGCGCAGTAGAGTGAAAAAGCCGAACTTAAACATTAAAGTCGGCTTTTCAATCTACCGCGCATGCGCCGACCGCTGGCATTTCCGCCAACGGAAGGAGGAAGCGATTCTCTCCAGGTACCCCGGGCTGGTGCTGTTTTCTGCGAACAGGGGCACCAGCCCGGGGTACAAGGTAAGCGGTTAAAGTCACTTGGGGGTGCCTAACATTTTGGCACCCCCAAGTGATTTTGCCTTTCCTTCTCCTTTAAGGTTTGGGCATTATTAAGCTATGGGAGGAATAGTGGCATGGAAATTCATGTGTGTGTGTCTTTTTTTTCTTTGGGGCCCTGTACTACTTGTTGGGAGGGCCGATCACGCCTGGATTCAGGTTATTGGTTGGCTAATAACTGAGCCCCTCCCATGGGGTGGGCCTGCTCACTTAGTAGTACTGAAGCTCATAGTTACTACTTATGATGGCCCTAGATCACAGTTTTGATTTAGCCATTGACTGGGTCACAATGATTTTCCCAAAGCAAAGAGCAGACTGGTTCATTTTTTGCTAGTCAGATGTAATAATTTGTAGTGGTGGGCAAAATTTTCCCCTGATACATGTTCAAGGCAAAGTTCACATTTTCGCCAAAGGCAAAAAATTTTCAAATCTGTGCTTGAATTTGCCAGGATTTTTTGCAACTGAAAAAAAAATCACAGGGAAATTCCCCAATGTAAGTATTGGAATTTTTTCATGTGATTTGTTTCACCACAAAAAAGACGGTTGTTTGCTCTAAAGGAAAATGCAGAAGAAACAAACATTTTTTTTTTTTGCAGTGGGGAAAAAAAAGTAGAAAAATCTCAGATGAATCCCAATTGTCTCCAATGCACTCCTGGAACAATTTAACTATTTCACAAATTATTTTGGCAAAGAGAAATGGGCCAGTTTGGCTCATCACTACTAATTTGTTATAAGGCTACAATATATCATGCATTGTACAAAAAGCAGGATAAACATACCTTGCAAGGTATTACTTACAACTACACATTTCTTTATAAATTGATGTATGTACTTATTAAAATGACATCTAGGGCATTATTTATGAAGTTCAGGGCAGGGATCAAAGTGCAAAAATGAGTGCAATATTTTTGTACCTTGCCTTGTATTTTGTATCAAGGATGCAGGCATTTGTGCTCCACTCTTAAGTATTTCACTTGCTGTACTAGCTTTAGTAATCAAGCTCTGAGTCATTCTTTGCTTATGTATAAACTACCGTGTTTCAAAATGAATCACCAATCACTGTCTATTTATAGGCAACAGGAATTGGAATTATCCTTATATTATGCCCTGAAATATGTTCTTTATTCATTACTTATACTTTTCCATCTTTTATCATATTCTTAAAGTCCATTATTCACCTATTGTCTCATATGATGCATTCAGTATACACAAGTTAACCACTGTCAAGCCAATCTATGGTATATTGTGTTACATACACCATCCACATATGCACTCAGATTTAGTCAGTTCTACAGTCAGTTAGTTCTTCTATTTTATATGATGTAATATACTGTAGTAGTATGTATTTTTTTACTTTTCACTACTAATAGTTTTTATTTACATTGACATGGTTAACTACATACATATATGTATCACAATGGGCAGGTTTCATATATATGAACTTAAAGGGGACCCTTTACTGTAAGAAATAATTCCAAATCCTTTTCTATCTTGTTAGTCAAGCAAAATAAACTTTACTTATACTATATAAATTATTTAAAGCTTGTTTCTACAAGTCTTGAAATTCACAATCACAGCAAGCAGGCAGATGCAAATGTGTGGACACTTATTAAGACAAACTTTGCATCATCATCTGAGGGCAGTGAGGTTGTGGAATGTCCTTCCTAGTGATGTGGTAATGGCAGATTCTGTTAATGACTTTAAGAGGGGCCTGGATGAGTTCTTGAACAAGCATTGTATCCAAGGCTATTGTGATACTAATATCTACAGTTAGTATTAGTGGTTGTATATATAGTTTATGTATGTGATAGTATATATTGGTAAGTATAGGTTGTGTGTGTTGGGTTTACTTGGAAGGGTTGAACTTGATGGATTCTGGTCTTTTTTCAACCCTATGTAACTATCTCAAAATCTTTTTATGTGAAGAATGCGTAAACTAATGGCCATGAGGCTACACAGGTATAGACAGTAAGGATGGAGGGGGAATGTGAGAAGTGCAGTTTCACCTAGGAAGTGCTGAATGGAAAGTAAAGGTATTTATTTTCCTGTCCCTCCCCCTGTAAGTCTGAGGCACAGAGGCAGGGCAGGCAATATATGATTAACAGCTGAGATTTTTTAATAAATGTTTAATTAATGTTCTAATAAAAAAATAATTTAGGTTACATGTTTAATTTAGAAAGGATTTTTATTATACAGCTTTTTACATCTGGGTGACAGATCCTCTTTAAAGAGATAATATACATTTAATTTGTCTGTTTATTTGTGATTGTACTCAGGGTTTTTACTGGAGAATGTGGTGTAGAAAAAGGTAATAGAGCAGTAAACTTCCCATTCACCTTTCAGATACAGGTTAAGAATGTGTTTTGTGAGTACAAGCTCCCCATTTCATAGTGTAAACTATTAAATCAATAAATACATTGAAAGAATTGTCAAAATGGCACATAGAACTAAATAAATGTATTTTGGGGACCTATATTACAAGGTCAGCACCAGTGACACCTACTTTAGGTACATATGCTGACAAAGCAGTAAGAGAATGCCTGGTACATACACTGGCACAGCACTGCTACAACCTCATAGACCAGAAACTGAACCGGTGTACCACTGGCATCAAAGTGAAGCCATAGTAGTGCATACATTCTTCCATGCCAGATTATGGTATATTGCTTCCTCTACTCCAGCACAAAAAACAGCATTTTGCAGCTTCAAGAATCACTCCAGCACCCTCTGTGATCAGTGATCAGTGAGACCCCAAAATATTTATACATGCACTTAGATTGTAAGCTCTGAGACAGAGACCTCCTTCCTACCATAAATTATACCACATGGCACTGTGTATTTACACTTATTTATTGTATTTATTGTAATACTTGTCCTCCCTGTGTGTAAGTTTATCTGTTGTAAAATTGTACAGCCCAGTGTATCCTTGTAGCGCTTTCTAAATAAAGTTATACATACATACAAGACTACAAAAAAAATTGTACAGGTTTAGTAGCACAATCGATTGAAACAGGCCAGAATAATGCTCAACATTTATACACAAGGAAACCTTTTACAGCACTCATTAAAAGGCACATTAAACCCACATAAAATGGTACAATAAACCTCAGCAACAACTGGTACCCTGATTTCCTGTATCAAATTGAACACTGACCTCCAGCATTGAAATGGAATAGGAACCCGCAACTGGTTCACTGACTCCCAGGCCCAGATTTGTCCCCTGTGCTCTGGGTATTGCAAGGAAGGATGCACATATATCAACCCCCAAAATAAACTGGTGTAGTGACAAGCAGCATGCAATTATACAAGAACCCCCAGTATAAACTGATACAATGACCACCCCCCCACCCTAAACATAAAATGTTATACTGACCCTGCAGTACTAAATATACTAGGGACCCAAGCAAATAAACTGACACAGTGACCCACATGCATAAAATAAATTGGCAGAGTGACCCACATGCATAAAATAAATTGGCAGCTACCGACATGCATGAAAAAATACCCAAGTATAAATTGGTACTGTGACTCATGAAGCCCTAAGTTCAACCGATCATAAATTGCTACAGACACCCCTGATATTAACCACCAGCAGGTATTGACACTGTAACCCACAGCATTAAAAATCATTACTCCCACAGTAAGGCTCTGGTAGTATGATGCAGGCATCGGCAGCAAGTTTAGGGACCAAGTTAAGGCAGCAGATGGCAGGTGGTAAAAGACCAGATGACAATTGCGCAGCCGCATTCTATCTGCTGCAGGGAAAGTTGCCAAATACAAAGGAAACCAAAAGGGGCGGGGCTTGTGACGTCATATCTGGACATCCTATCGGCGCGGAGGAGATTGACTGAATAAAGCAGGGAGACTTTATTGAAGGTGCCAGGAGACAATGCACAATGTGGAGATGCACAGGCTGCCTGTTAGGTAATCGGATTAGTTAGGGCTCTGGCACACGGGGGAGATTAGTCGCCCGCTATTAACTCCCTGTTCGCGGGCGACTAATCTCCCCAAGTTGCCTACCCCTGCCATCCCATCGGCGAACATGTAAAGGTGGCCATACACGGACCGATTTTTTACTTACAAACGACCGATTCCCGAACAATCCGATGCTATCGTTAAGTTATCGTATAGTTGGTGGTGTACGAACGATCGTCGGCCCACTAAACGAGCCGACATTATCGTCCCCAAAATCGATCGGCCAGGTTTAAAAATTTTGGTCGTTTAACGATAAAATCTGCCAGTTGGTGTGAGTGTCAGACATTTGTCTTTCAACGATTGTTCTCTGCGCATGTCACGATTGCCAGCAGCGGAAGTCAACGACATTCGATCGTACGTAGATGTACGATCGTACGTATTTTACGATAATGATGCGACGAAATCTTTCCCGAATTATCGTTGCCCGTGGATGGCATATCGTATGGGAACTCGATCGCCATACGATCGTTTGTCGATATAATCGTTCATCGCACAACGAGCGAAATCGCCTCGTGTATGGCCACCTTAAGTCGCCGGCGGGATGGCAGACGCGGCGGCGCGATTTCGCGCAAGTCGCCGAAAAAGACTCGCGTCTGCCATCCCGCCGGCGACTTACATGTTCGCCGGTGGGATGGCAGGGGTAGGCAACTCGGGGAGATTAGTCGCCCGCAAACAGGGAGTTAATCGCGGGCGACTAATCTCCCCCGTGTGCCAGAGCCCTTAGGGGAGGTGCGCAAACAGCCTAGACCAGTGCTGTCCAACTGGCGGCCCGCGACCCCCCTCTGTGTGGCCCCCCACATGTCTGGCTGCTTTGATGGCTTACCTTTGTGTAAGCATTAAATGGTATCAGTACTGAGATTAACTGGCCCCCTGCATGGTTCTCACCTCAGATTCAGGCTGTAATCCCTCTGTATTGTTAAAATATGTAATCCCCTGTGTTTTTCACACCTTTTAATACCTGCATTTTTCACCCCCTGCAGTGTTCACACCTCAGGCTCAGACTGTAATCACTCCCATTGTTCACTTCTTCACACCTCAGACATAGGTACTGTAGGCAGAATATGGCACATACAGCCAACATAGGGCAGGTAGAGTATGGCACACACAGGCAGCATAGGTCAGGGAGGGAATGGCACACACAGGAAGGGTAGGACAGGCAGAGTATGGCACATACAGCCAGCATAGGGCAGGTAGAGTATGGCACACACAGGCAGCATAGGTCAGGGAGGGAATGGCACACACAGGAAGGGTAGGGCAGGCAGAGTATGGCACACACAGGCAGGGTAGGCAGGCAGAGTATGGCACACAGAGGCAGCTTAGGGAAGGCAGAGTATGGCACACACAGGCAGGGTAGGACAGGCAGAGTATGGCACACACAGACAGCATAGGACAGGCAGAGTGCTGCCTGTGTGTGCCATACTCTGCCTGCCCTATGCTGCTTGTGGGAGGTGAACCTGGCATGGGTTTGTTGTGGGAGTTTGTTAGCAGTTGGAAATAGCCATTAAATGGTCCCTAAGGTGTGTAATTATGTACTGGGGGTTGCTCTGCTATCCACAGGGGAGGAGGAGGCATATGGAATTTAAGGGTATATCTTAATATGACATAATTCTTTCACATATGAATGATGGTTGATATCCCCACAGTAAGGACCAAGCATTTGGGATTTTGCTGTGCTACCACCATTGTGATAAAATAGGTGTGGTTTTGAAGTGGGTGTGGTTTCAAAAAGGGGAGTGGTCAAAACTGGCTTCCATTAGCGGCCCTCCACCATGTATGCTAGAGAAATTCCGGCCCTCGGCACCTAGACAGTTCAGATTTACCAACAGTGTCGCGGGCTGCATGCGGCCCGCAGGCTGCCAGTTGGACAGTACTGATCTACACCATCTCTCATCCATTGTGTGTGAACACAATCCCAAGTAGTTATTCAACACTTTCAAGTCCCTGCTACATCCACCCTTCCTATCTGCCCTTTATCACATCTGAGGCTAGTTATTTCCTAGACAAAATTAGAAAACCCCAAAGGAATGTACCCTCAGCTGCTAGTTCACTCATATCCTTTTCCACATGAGATTTGTTGCCAGTGGAAAACACCTGCACTACCTTTAGGCAACAAATCTCACAAAAATGCATTGCCATTTACTAATCGTCATCATGTTGCATGTAACACACATTACATGTGGCAATTCTGTTTAATTGTGTAAAAATGAGGAAGAAGGCATTTTCCCGCGATTAATCTGGATCATCGCATGTAGTGTGTTTTACATGTGGCGATCTAAAGGTTAGTGAATACCAAGGCATTTTCAGATCTGTTTGCCCATGGTAGCACAGCTCTCCTGCTGCTTAGGAATCACCTTTGACTTTTGACCTCTCATTCATTGCTCACATTGAAACGCTTACTAAATCATGCTGCTTTCACCTTAGGATCTCGCATTCAAACCTTCCTCACACAAGATATAGGGAAAATTCTCATCCATGCTCTCATAATATACCATTTGGACTACTATAATTTACTTCACTGCAGACTCTCCCTGCAGTGGCGTAACTATAGAGGAAGCAGACCCCACAGTTGTCCTTTATAGCCACAATGAAAATCCATGTGCTCATGTGCCTGCATGGGCAGGTTCTCACAGGTGTATGCATACATGCAAATGGAAGAGGATGGGGAGGCAAGAGAGGTTAAAGAGTGCACCAGGCCTGGTGCCCTCTCGCTATACCACTGTCCCCCTGTTTAAACTGACCCCACTTCTATCCATCATGTACACTGTTGCCAGACTCATCCACCTCTCCTCCTGGTTCACAAGTGCTGCTAGTACCTGTACTGTCACCTGTTATACACAGGATTCATGTTAAGACTCTTGTCCTTACTTACAATGTGCTCACTAATGCAGCACCACTATACATTACATCTCTAATTACCAAGGACACCCCTACATTTAACCTTTGGTCTGCACATAAACTGCTCCTTGCTCATTACCTCTTCTCACTCGTGCATCCAACATTTTTCATGTGCTGCAACCTTCTTTTAGAATTCTGATCTGTCCCATTAGACACTTGCAGAGTTTCCGGGCTTTCAAATGATCACTTAAGACCCACCCTTTAAAGGGTATAACCCAAGCCTTCAACAATTTGACTGCTCACCTAACCCCATTACTGTTTGCTCACAGATTAACAACTGGAATTCACTTTTCTCTATGCACTTACCGTTACAATCTTAACCAACAGGATCTCTACTGCTTACCTAACCAAATGTCTGACTTCCACTTCTCTTTAGATTGTAAGCTTTCATGAACAGGTCCCTCCCCCTATTGTCTCCTCACAATGTTCAGTTATCACTGTGAATTACTTTTGGTGAAATGCTTGGCCGTATATTGTACTTGGACCACAAATAAACATTGTAAAATAAGGGAAAACTTAAAATCAGGGAATATAATAATGCCTGACTTGATTCCTTCCAGATTGTAATTATGTAAGGCCTGGGGGCTGATTTACTAACCCACGAATCCGACCCGAATTGGAAAAGTTCCGACTTGAAAACGAACATTTTGCGACTTTTTCGTATGTTTTGCGATTTTTTCGGATTCTGTACGAATTTTTCGTTACCAATACGATTTTTGCGTAAAAACGCGAGTTTTTCGTATCCATTACGAAAGTTGCGTAAAAAGTTGCGCATTTTGCGTAGCGTTAAAACTTACGCGAAAAGTTGCGCATTTTTCGCGTAAGTTTTAACGCTACGCAAAATGCGCAACTTTTTACGCAACTTTCGTAATGGATAGGAAAACTCGCGTTTTTACGCAAAAATCGTATTGGATCCGAAAAATTCGTAAAGAATCCGAAAAAATCGCAAAACATACGAAAAAATCGCAAAGTACCGATCATTACGAAAAAAACGCAATCGGACTCCATTCGACCCGTTCGTGGGTAAGTAAATCAGCCCCAAGGTGTCGACATAGACATATTTTGTTAAGAATAAAATATATACAAGTTGACGTAGCTGGAAGCAAAACTATTTCCATATATAGTATCACATATCTAAAAAATATTTCTTATCAAGCCAAAAATACTTTTTATTGGAATACAGTTTAAGTCTAATTTGTTAATCCTTCACTAATATAATATTTTGCTGAAAAATAATGCTTACTGCTGCCAAATCATGTTCAAGTCTTATCGACTGTAATGATTAAAAACTTGTAATATAGAATGAAAAAAGCTAATACATTACTTTTTAAATAGGTAGTTCACCTTTACATATTGTTTTCAAACAGAACACCTGACATTTGTAACAGCTATTGAAAGCAGCATTTGCTGAACTCCAGGTTGGTACTTTTTAAACAATGTTGCAATGCCAGTCTCCTCAAGCAAGACAGGTCTGTGTTACATTGTTTCAAATGCCAGAGCCACCAGGGCAGAGAATAGAAAAGGACTGGCAAACACGACTTCTAATAGCAATATTATATACAAATAATTCAAAACCCATTGTAAATTTGTAATGAATGTAATTTGCAAAGTTGCTTAGAATTATGTTTTCTTTTATTAGGCAAAAAATTATATTTTGGGTCAACTTGTCCTTTAATCCTTTCAGCTCAGCTCTTTCTAAGTACCTGCTAGCCACTTGTATACAACATTACTGCAACCACTTGTTCACAGATAATTATTATTCTGGGGGCTTAAGCAATTCAGCTTTTATTGAAGAATTACCTTATATGACCTTATGAAGTAAAATCTACATAAAAGTCTTGATAAACACAGGCTGAGAATCCATCCTACATTTCAAAAATAATATTGTTGTGCCTGCATCTGGAGCCACTGTCTGGGCCCGGGTGCAGGCACACAAAGTGGATTTCAGAGACTGTAATTTCATACTCGAGCAGTTATGCAACAAAATCTGCTTCATGTGCCTGTACCTGGGTCAGTGCAATGGCTTCAGGTGCAGGCACAATTGTTTCCCATCCCAAATTGCTCCTTGCTACATGGATCTCATCATGTTTCTAGCTGCGCTAATCTGCTCTTTTAGGTTGGGGTTAGCGATAAGGACAGTTATTAAAGTTAGAAACTATGTGATAAGGGAGAGGTGAGGGGAGTCAAGGCAGTGCTAGTTAAAGGAGAAGGAAAGCCTAAGTCACTTGGGGGTGCCAAAATGTTAGGCACCCCCAAGTGACTTTAATCGCTTACCTTGTACCCCGGGCTGGTGCCCCTGTTAAGAGAGAACCGCACCAGCCCAGGGTAGCTGCGACCGCTTCTTTCTTCAGTGTTGGAGCGCTTGTGCATGCGCATTAGAGTAAAAAGCCTAACTTTAACAACAAAGTTGGCTTTCACTCTACTGCGCACGCCCAGGGATTTTGCCGCAGAAGAAACATGGAAGAAGGAAGTGGTCGCTACAGATACCCCAGGCTGGTGCGGTTTTCTCCTAACAGGGGCACCAGCCCAGGGTACAAGGTAAGCAATTAAAGTCACTTGGGGGTGCCTAACATTTTGGCACCCCCAAGTGACTAAACCTTTCCTTCTCCTTTAAGAGGGCTTTTATAGCCCAAGAGGTATAGTTGTTCTTTAAGGGCTAAACTCCACAAGCGCTTTTGTCAGATGGTTACAGATCAACAAAATACATCTGACAAGTGGGATGTAGTCACATGGGTAAAAATATAATGGGACTGATGCAATAATCTGATGTGTAAGCTACATTAAAGTTTTGGCATGCAACATTACATGCCTATTGGAAGGAAATGCTGCATGCTGCATCTGCATCTGACAAGATAAAAACTGATGTTGTCTGACAGACTTTTTTTTCTCATTGAAATACATTGACTGTTGGATGTACACATATAAACAAAAGAAAATATCCAGCTGTATCTGATCTGACATTAAATTAAAGCCTATGGAGAATCCTACAAAACTTCATGTTGTTGCATGACAAGATCAAATAAAATCTGACCCACAAAATCTGATATTTCCTGTGGAGTGTCTGTTGCTATTTAACAAGCCTTAATTATGGTTAGGAACCACCATTTCATTAATTGGTTTACTGTCACAGCCATTACTGTTCAGCTACACCACCTTTCCACCAGACACTTCCTTCCAGCAAAGGCTCATCTGAGACAGAGTTGCAATGTAACAATGCACTACTGTTCAGCAGCTGTGAGAACCATTCTACCCTGCAAATAATTTCCTCAACTTTCAGACGTAGAAGACATACATGAGGTTGAATGTCTTATTCCCATGAACCCCTCCCAGCCAATTGAATGACTCATACAGAACTACATAAAACGAGGGTTCTAAGCAAAATATACCTAACGAGTGTCAGAGTGACGTCAAGAAAATCAGCTGCTGCTTCTCATGTGACTAAGAAAGCCCCGCCCCTCCAGCTTGTCAACTCTTGTTGCCAATGTGTGGTCTCAGTGCCAGTCTGTGCCCGCTTGTAGTGGGGTAAATTGTAGCGGGAATTGCAGGGGGACAGCGTACCGAAAGGCAAGACAATGCAAGCGGTGACTGAAAACTAAGAGCAGAAGTCGCCTATCGCAAGCTGCTGTAGTGCAACAAGCGGCAGTGACATTGTAGATAGGGCGGGTACATATGCTCACCTAGTGCCCGTGCACCCCGACCGGAGCGGCCCTGAGCACCGCCACCTCCATTGCTGCCTTCTGATTAGAGCAGGGCTGTCCGCTGCTCCCACTTATGTCCCGCAAAGCCAGCGACAATGTGGAGTACACGCTGCGGAGCCTGAGCAACCTAATGGGGGAGAAAAAGAGAAGGAAGCAGCAACAGGAGGAGGCAGCGGCAGCCGCCGGGGAAAGGAGTCTGATAGCCTCCGCCGAGTCCTGCACGAGTATTAATAGCCAGAGTACGGGCGCCGGGGACTTAGAGCGGGCGGCCCGCAAGCAATTCCAGCAGGATGTCACCCCGGCTTTTGTTTACGTGGTGTCCGTGTTCTCGGCCCTCGGGGGGTTCCTGTTCGGCTATGACACTGGGGTTGTGTCAGGGGCAATGCTGCTGCTCAAGAGGGAGATGAACCTATCTGCTCTATGGCAGGAACTACTGGTCTCCAGCACTGTGGGGGCAGCGGCACTGTCGGCTCTGGCGGGCGGCGTACTGAACGGAGTTCTGGGTCGCAGACCGTGTATTCTCATGGCCAGCCTTTTATTCACCGCTGGAGCCGTGATCCTGGCTGCTGCCCGCGACAAGGAGACGCTGCTAGGGGGACGCGTGGTGGTGGGACTCGGTATTGGTAAGTACCGCTCTGATGCTGCCATCTCCAACCTGTGGCTCCCTGGCTCTATTGCTTCTGGGCAACCACAGGGCGAAAATCACACTTTCATGTATGTATAAATCTGTGTACAAGTTTTCGCATAAATCAAAATGTGATTAATAAATAGTGTATTTGTACAGACCTTAATCCTTTTCCCCTGTCCCCTTCACCCTGTAAAAGTGTGTCCACCGTTCTTCCACCACAGCCTGATTTTGTAAAATGTCACTTCATCTCTATCAAATTTTTAGATACTATCTCATTTCCTTTTTGAAATACAACGCCATCTTTTTCCCACTGCTATCCCACTGTTACCTGTCTTAGGAGTTTTTTTTAATCGACAGTTAGTGCTATTACAGTGTCTAGGAAAAGAGAGCACCCACTAATGTATTTCACCTAACTGCCAATCAGAATCTGACCTGAGTTATTGCAGAAGCAGTAAAGACATTTTATATTTAGAAAGTGCCTTGTTTTTATGAGATAAAGCTATTACATTTTCATGATAGTTCTCATTTAATTAAATAGAATGTTGGCTCTTCACCAGCTGACATAATCTGTTTAAAAGTGTGAAGTCCTTTCAGGCCTGCTTTAATAAATAGGCAAAAGAGACATTTGTCCAAGGCCCGCTGATTCTAGGGGCCTACTGTATTTGAACTCCCTTTCCCCGCAGTCTCTATTAGTTATTGCTGCTATAGATTTTACCTTAGCCTTGTCAGTTCCAAATTGTTACCTTTAAAAAGGGCATGTCAATCCCAAAAATAATTTTTTGCATAATGAAAGAAAACATAATTCTAAGCAACTTTCCAATATGAAATAATTAAAAATTTGTAGTGCTTTAAACGTTATTTGTAAATGTAATTGCTATTGAAAGAAGCATTTGCTGAACTCCTGGTTGTTACATTTTAAACAATGTTGCAAAGGTCTTGCTTCTCCAGCAATACAGGTCTGTCAGGCTGCTGACTTGTGTTACATTGTTTCAACAGTCTGAGCCACCAGGGCAGAGAATAGAAAAGGAAGCACTGCTTCTAATAGCAATTATAAATACAAATAACTTAAAAACCATTACAAACTTTTAATAAATGTATTACAAAGCTGCTTAGAATTTTGGTTTCTTTTATTAGGCAAAAAAATTATATTTTGCGTTGCCTTGTCCTTTTAGTGTCTTTCTCTGCACTTTGATTTAGCCTTTGTCCTGATAGGCCCAGAGAGGCTGTCCAACATTGCCTCCACCACAACAAATAAACTGACCTCCATCCTCCAACTTTTTCTGTGTAGTAAAAAAAAAAGTTAAAATGACTGTTCTTTGCACTGTGAGACAGTGAAACATAAGGGGTCAATAACTATGTGCAAATTAGGTTGCAATCCACCTTGGGTTTTGCACTTTGTGCCCTGCTTTACACATAGATTAATTACCACAGGCCACTGTACTCCAAATTGGAGCTACAAAGCGCTAATGTGCACAACTTGCTTCCCTACTTTGCAAGCCAGGAAGTGCTACTTACTGCTTCCCTATGGCAAGCAGTAAGGGTGCATAGGACAGGGTGCACTGCCCCAGATGATTCTGCGCTTTGCACCAGATATTTTTTAGTCTTTTGTAAGGTGCAAATTGCTGCCAGACCCCATATGCTTTGCTCTTGTGTCAGTAGATGACCCCTATTGCTACATACATATTGGAACCAAATGTAAAAAAATAATGAAACAATGTTAGGTATAAAAGAAACATAAATGACTAAGGGTGAGCATAAGCATTAATCCATTTCTCTCAGCCCTGCGCATTTTTTTTGACTGGCTGAGAGAAGCGGATCCGCCTTTGCGTTTTCCAGGCAGACCACCAATCCGCTTCTCTCAGCCAGGCAAAAAGAGCAGGGCTGAGAGAAGCGGATTAATGCTTCGTCAGCCCTCGCCCTAAGGCTTATAAATATTTGCAGTACAAAAGAAGTACAGATATGGGACCTATTATTATGGGACCTGGGGCTTTCTGGATCAGGGGGCTTTCCGTAAGTTGAATCTCCCTACCGTAAGTCTACTAAAAAATCATGTAAACATTACTTAAATCCAACAGAATTTTTTTGCCTCCATTATTATTTATATCTTCGTTTGGATCAAATAAAAGCTACTATTTTATTATTTTTAAAAAAAAATAATTATTTGATTAAAATGGAGTCTGTGAGTCATGGCCTTTCTGTAAACTGGAGCTTTCTGGATAACAGGTATCCAGATAACAGATTCCCATACCTGTACTTCAAAGCCAGTAAAAACTTTGCAGCTAAAAATACCTTAGTTATAAATCTATCCCCAATATGCCAGGGTGGCGCTGCTACCATGAGGTGAGTTGAGTAACTTGCCTCAACGTGGCAGTGCCTACAGAGTTACCATGGGCAGCAAAAAGGCGCTCCTGGTAACTTTAATCTGCTAGCGCAGAGAGCGCAATTGCGCTTTCTACATTAGCGATGTGGCCCCCCCCCAGGACCCCATCCGGCATTGTAAATGTAAGCACGGGGAGGGGGGGCAGCATTGAAGGAGTCGCCCTGCCCTTATGTAATAATAGGCACTGATGTTGCTCATGAGCAGTAACGCATAGCAACCAATATGATGTTTGCAGGTGACCAGTAAATGCTTCCTGGTTGGTTACTTTAAGGTACTGCTCCTGGGCAAGCTTACATCCCCAAAGACAGAAGGGGTGATCAGTTGCAAATCGCCACCACTAAAAGCAGCGGTAACTTGTACAACTGGTCGCGGTAAATTTTACATTTTATTAAATAACCCTTTTATGTATGAACTTTTAACACATTTTAGACACCAGAATGCAAAAGATGTGTCACGTTTGTTAATGTTGCATACAAGACGCCACCAAGATTCAACAAAGTTTAAAATTTGTCTTAAATGAAATAGCCCAGTGTCAGGCACAGTATGCAGTTTTTTAAATGTCTGTGGGGGTATTGGCCAATTAAAGAGTAACTTGTTTGCTGCATGTATATTATGTTCTATGCACCAACTAAATGTAAACTGTTGTTGAAAAGAAGATTACGTAATAAAGAAATGGCTGATATATGTAAGAGGTAAGCTGAGTTCTAGTTTCCCCCCCAAGGGGTCCCAGATCTTGTATGTATTTTGTAAGCATAAACTGACCCGTGTGGGCTGTTGATGAGTTGGGCACCATAATAAGGCTGCAGGAGAATAAGGGTAATAGAGTACTGACCCAGAGAGACCCGGTGGGGACAATCTTTCTTAGTATGCCTGATAGTAATATAGGAGCTTAGGGAGGCCCAGACCTTCTTTATCTCAAGGATGGTATAGAGACTGAACTATCCTGGATACAAATCATTTAAAATAAAATCTTGTGATGGTTGCCTCTTTTAAACTGAGTTAATCTTTATTAAACATCCTAATCGCTCAGTGGCTAAATTAAATGAAGTGGGAAAGAGGGAGTAACTTTGCTAAGTTTTGCTGTAAATGGATAAGGTATTTGAAGAAATGCCTGTTATATAATTAAAGCTAAAGCAGGGTAGACTGATTTAAATTAAGTAAGTTAATACTGAATCCCCATTTCCCCAGTGAATCATAAAGGTAATGCCAAGAGAGGGATAGCTCAATAGCTTTGAGTTTGTTTTGCATGATGAAGAAGTACCAGGCATGTGATTGTGACTGAAGCTTGGTGCTCTGGTACAAAGCTTACCTAATTCTTATATAACAGAAGAAAAGGAGTATTCCCTAGGTTCTGTGTCTAGTACTAAAATAGGCCAATCATTTTTCCAGTTTTGCAAATTTATTATCAGACTTTGGAATTGCAGAATTTGGAATTTATAGCAAAATTCTTCAATTACTCCAGCCTGAGTCTGATGTGTTGTTAATGTTTGAAACTTGAGATCTTAGGACTTTACATAGCTTTGATTTGAGTTTGTTTTGCATGATGAAGAGGTAACAGGCATGTGATTGCATCTGAAGCTTGGTGCTCTGGTACAAAGCTTAACACTAATCCTTATATAAGAAGAAGAAAAGTATTCCCTAGGTTCTGTGTTCAGTACTGAAAATCATTTTGTCAGTTTTGCAAATTTATTATCAGGCTTTGGAATTTAAAGCAAAATTCTTTAATTTCTCCAGCCTGAGTCTGATGTGTTGTTAATGTTGGAAGCTTAGAAGTGCTCTAAAAATAGTGAAAGTGGAATAGTGGAAGGTTTAGCATATAATGTCTGTTGGATTTCGGAAAACTGGCCTACATTAGGAGAGTTAGGGTTGTGTTGATCACTTTGAGTCCTGCCTTTAAGTTATATAGTGTATGGGGAAGATGAAAAGATTATGTTTTGTCCCTTCCCCTGGTTTCACATAGAAAATTATTTGGTTTCTACTATAGATAGTAGATTGTAGATTGTAAGCTCTCATGTGTCTCTTTTAAAGTCAAGGAGACATATCCCAATTAATATATATATATATATATATATATATATATATATATATATATATATATATATATATATATATATATATATATATATATATATATATATATTTGGGTTCAAATGTCTCCCTGTCGTACGCCAATGCCTTTATGGCTATGTTAGAAGAACTACACATTTATCGTGATATAGACTTTCCAGACCATTGTTTGGCCTGGTGGAGATATATAGACTATATCTTTGCGGTATGGCGGGGCGACATTGAATCATTGTTGCGGTTCCACAGCAACTTACGAAAGATACATCCCTCCATTTCTTTTACGTTATCCTCTAATTGCTAGCAGATCCAGTTCTTAGATGTCTTGATCTATAAGAATTAGAGGGGAGGTATTGATACATCGCTATATACCAAACCTACTGACCGTACCCAAATTCTCCATTACCGGAGCAATCATCCAATACATACAAAAAAACTAAATTCCTGTCAGTCAGCTGACAAGGGTTGATAGAATTGTGAGTGATGATCAGGAGAAAATAAAACAAGAACTGATGTGTAATAAGTTTCGAGACAGGGGCTACCCAAATCATGTTATGCAACAAGCTATAGGAAAAATAAGTAGAACTAGTAGAAAGCGACACAGAAATATACGTATTCCATGTGTCACCCAATTTAATTCCTGCAGTAAAAATATAGAGACCATTCTGCAACGCCATTGGCATATATTACAAAGGGCTTACCCCCAAATTATGGATTTTAAATTACTACCATTGATGTCTTATCGTAAAGGTAAAACAATAGGCAATATGGTCACATCCTCTAGGGTAAAAACACAGAAACCAGAAAGACGCAATGATACAAGCCTTGGGTTGAGAACTCTGGGCATGTATCGCTGCTCTGGCTTAACACAGTGCCACAGTGTAATAAAAGGAAAGGAATTTATACATCCAGGTACGGGATATAAAGTTCAATTACGGGGCCATCATACCTGTATTTCTAAATATGTGATTTATGCGTTAACCTGCCTGTGTGGGCTCGTCTATATAGGGGAGACCACACAAATGGTCAAGTCACGCATATCTCAACACGGGCGACTAATCTCCCTGTGTGCCACAGCCCTAAATGTGGCGACTAATCTCCCTGATATGACATCCCACTGGCAAGAATGTAAATCACCAGTGGGATGGCATACGCGGCGCCGACGATTTGCCGAAGTTGCCTCAATCGCGGTGCCACGTATGCCATCCCACCGGCGATTTACATTCTCGTCGGTGGGATGTCATATCAGGGAGATTAGTCGCCTGCAACAAGGGAGATTTGTTGCGGGCGACTCATCTACCCGTGTGCCACAGCCCTTAGTGTTCTAATTGTTTGCGCACCAGGCTGCATACATAGGAAATGAAGGGGTGGTAGAGCAGGTTGTTTATAGCAGTTGCTAAGATACTTCCACTGTTGTCACTTCCTGTGTTAAGCTATTTAACTGGTATGATTAACCTGCTGTGCTATTGCTTGATTGAGCTTGCTAAAGTGCACTTTGCTTGCCCGGAACATTGCTGGATATACTATGCTATGCAGGCTGTATGTAAGATATTTTTGACTTTTATGAACTCAATACACTTTTTTGCAATTTTTGAGTACTGCCTTTTCTTGTTTTGTGAAATATATAATATATACATATACTTCTTTGTTTTGTAGAATTACTTTGCTATAGCAATATGTGATATAGTAAAATGTAAAGAACACTGAATTATACTATGCTTAATATTATACTTGGGAGACAGTTTTATGAAAGGTCAAACTTACCTGCCTATATTTATTTTTACCTAGGTATTGCATCTATGACAGTACCAGTGTACATTGCCGAAGCAGCTCCACCCCATTTGAGAGGAAGACTGGTTACTATTAATACACTGTTCATCACAGGAGGACAGTTCTCTGCTGCAGTGGTGGATGGAGCATTTAGTTATCTTGCAAGAGATGGCTGGAGGTTCGTAATGCAATAGAATTTCATACCAGGTTAATAATCTCTCCATACGATATTAAGGGGTCCTTTGTAACATTTCAGGAATTTAGAAACTAAATTTGCACCTGTACAGTTGCCATTAGCAAACAAAGAGCTCATTGCATTTATTCTTGCAACTTGTAGACTGCCCAAAACAAATTAGTGTGACTGGCAACTGCACTTGTGCAATTTATTACCCATGTTCGCAAACTGGCACCATCATTTTTAACTCCTAATACTATGGTAGTACTGCAGTGCTAGCATTTTAAAAAACATTTCTTTACAAGGTGCACTTTTAAAATGTTTGTCTTATATTTGTACATTAGATGGCTTAAAGATATTATGACTACATTAAATACAGTTAAGGGATACTGAGTTTTTCCAGTTTTTTATGTAACTGTAATTTTATGTATAGTCAGTTATGCAAAAATGTAATCAATAAAGGCTGGAGCTAACAGCATAGAGAGCTGTAAAGGAGGAAGTAGTGTTATGGCTATTATGTTAGATATCTGCTCACTCTAGACCAGTGGTTCTCAACCTTCCTAATGCCATGACCCTTTTAATACAGTTCCTCATGTTGTGGTGACCCCCAATCATAGAAGAGCGGTGTCTCAGTTCCTAAGACCTTTGGAAATATATGTTTTCCGATGGTCTTAGGCGACCCCTGTGAAAGGGCCGTTCGACCCCCAAAGGGGTCCCGACCCACAGGTTGAGAACCGCTGCTCTAGACTTTATAGATTACATTTTTGACCAACTATATTACAATTATGTTTTGTTACAGTCTATCTATTTTTCCCATTTTCATTTTTACACTGAACTGCTCCTAAAGCTAGTGAAACATTTCAATAAAAACAAACTAGGATGATACTTCCCTCATTATGAATCTGTGCTAGTTTAGTTATCAGAGAGAAAAAACAAGACATAAAAAATTAAGAATTGCTTGTTTAAGTACACTATAAAAATTGTCTATCCATATTTCACAGCTTTCTGTATAATGGAATTCAGATACTAGATCCCATACCTGTTGCATTTCGGTATTGTTAACTTATTTTACTTAATGCATTTTACTTTAATTCACTCCTTCTTTAGTCTCTGTTTTTCTTGTTAGTTTTTAGGCAATTAAGTTTTTTTGTTTTTTTAATTGGAACAAACAATGGTTTTCTTATGATTTGTGTAGAAAAAATCTTTTGAAGGCAATGGGGGCTTGGCAAAGTACATTTCTTAGAATTAAAGTGCTTAAAATATGTTCTAACCATATGTTACTTCATATGAGAAATGTTGGCCTGAAAACTAATTCTTAGGCATTGGTTATAGGGCCAGATTCTGATGCTGGTATTAAATACATTTAATTTTAAAGAAATACAAAAAAATAAGCTTAAATAAGAACATATTACATTGTGAATTGCAGTTTTATCTTTTGTTAGACAATTATTAAAGTGTTATTTTAAATTGTGCATAAAGCATTTTAAAACCTGCGTAAAGCTAGCATATAGTATTGGTTAAATATAACTTTTTTACCAAGAAATGTTATTACATACACTGTGCACTGATGCAAAGTACAGGTATGGAATCCATTATCCAGAAACCCATTATCCAGAAGGCCATCGACTCGTTTTTCTTAACATGTAACACAGTTACATAGTAAGTAACATACTAAGTTAGGTCAGAAAAAGACACACGTCCATAAAGTTCAACCATGTTGCCTATATATAACCTGCCTAACTGCTAGTTGATCCAGAAAAAGGCAAAAACCCCATCCACAGAGGGGAAAAAAATCCTTCCTGGCTCCAAGATGGCAATTGGGCCAGTCCCTGGATCAGCTTGTACTAAGATCACCCATAACCCTACAAAAATAAAAAATGATTGGTGAACTTTGTATAAAATACTTGCGAAAAAAAAGCATTAGTTCCTAGTTGTTGCTCTTTGCTGCAACCAAATACAATTGTAGAAATCCAAAAAATATGAAAAAAGCTTCAGCAGGTTTACTGCAAAACATTTATAAAACTATTTTTTGGATCATCCATAACCCTGTATTCCCTCACTTGCTAAAAAGCCAACTCCTTCTTGAAGCTATCTAATCAGCCAGTACAGTTCAGGTAGAGAGATAATTCACAGCTCTTACAGTAAAAAATCCTTTCCGAATATTTAGACGGAACCTCCTTTCTTCTAATCAGAATGGGTGCCCTCTTGTTAGTTGGAAGGACCTACTGGTAAATTAAGCGTTAGAGACATTATTATATGATTATAATATATATATATATATATATATATATATATATATATATATATATATATATATATATATACACACACATATACACATATATAACCACATGTATATATGTGTGTGTATATATATATATATATATATGCCAGGATACTCCTGCTCTCTCCTAAGAGGGAACCTGTTCAGCCTCAATTAAGCTCTCTTGCATGGTTACCTGTTAAGCAAAGGATAGCTTACAAAATCCTTCTGCTAACATTCAAAGCCCTTCACTCCTCTGCTCCTCACTACATTTCTTGACTGGTCTCTCTGCATGTTCCTGGTCGTCTCCTCCGCTCCTCTCAGAGCCTCCGTCTTTTTACACCATCCACACCCATTGCACTCTCTCGTCTTAAACCTTTCTATCTTGCTGCTCCTTACCTCTGGAACTCTATCCCTGTATCCCTCCGTAGGGAACCCTCACTAACTCTCTTTAAGAAAAAGCTCAGCTGTTACCTTCTGGAGCACTAAAACATTATTTTGCCCAGTCCTGCGCTTAAGGGCAAATGCCCATACCTGATGCACTCTTACCTTCCAATTTGTGCCTGTATGTTACCCAACCACTTAGATTGTAAGCTCTACGTGGCAGGGACCTCCTTCCCACTGTGTCTCATACCACATTGCACTTTCTCTGTACCCTCTCTAACTCAATAATATCCCATTTGAGCACTGGAGACCAAAACTGAATACTATATTCTAGATGGGGCCTTACCAGTGCTCTGTGAAGTGAAATCATAACCCCCTCCTCTCGCATTAATATGCCCCCTTTAATACAGCTCAAAACCTTGTTTGCCCTTGCAGCTGCTGCCTGGCATTATTTGCTACAGCCAAGTTTATTATCTACAAGGACTCCAAGGTCCTTCTCCATGTGCAAATGACTTCACTAAAACCAACAGACCTCAGTTTAGAAAGCGGTCATTTGTGGGGCATGGTACCAAATTCTTTGGCAAAATGCAAACAGATCACATCTACTGCACCCCTACTGTCCAGCTCCTTACTAACCTTATCATAAAAAACAATCCAATTGGTCTGATGTGACCTGTCCTTCATAAAGCCATGCTGATTACTGCTCATAATGCCATTCTTGAGAACATAATTTTGTATGTGATCCCTTAAAAAGCCTTCAAGCCCACGGATGTCAAACCTACTGGCCTATAGTTGCCAGGCAGGAGATTGTAATCCTTTTTAAATATAGGAATGTCATCAGCTTTCATCCAATAGGTACCATACCAGATGTAAGTGAGTCTGAGAATATCGAAAACAGAGGCCATTGTAAAACTGAAGGTGTATTCCAGCTGTACCTTGTTCGCATTAATTTTGAGTAAACCATTATGCACCATATCCTGCGTCAACCACTGACTAGACCAAGCTGAGCCAACATTGCAGCTAATGTGGTGGGCCTTGGCACTCTGGCTTCTCTGAAGAAAAGAACTGATTTACCACATTTGCCTTTTCTGTATCTGTTGCAACCATATTGTGACCATAATTAATTTCATATTAATATGCCCTGTTTCCCCGAAAATAAGACACTGTCTTATATTTTTTTAAGCTCCAAAATATGCACTAGGTCTTATTTTCAGGGGATGTCTTAATTTTCCATGAAGAAGAATACAGTACAGATTTATCGCCCAGCCCTAGGTGGGAGTCTTATTTTCGGGGGGTGCCTTATTTTCCGAGGGGGGTGCCTTACTTTCGGAGGATGTCCTATTTTCGGGGAAACAGGGTAGTTAATATACTAAAACTTTGCTGGACTATTTGCTATCTGTGAGAAGCTATACCCATAAGGCTTCAGCTACCCCATTTACCATCATTACTTCCTCCTTTATATTTGCTTTTAAAGAAACAGATAAACATAAAAATGAAACCAGGTAAAATGGATTGACTGCGCAAAATAAAAAAATATTTGTAATATAGTTAGTTTGGCAAAAATGTAATCTATAAAGCAGGGGACTCAAACTCAATTTACCTGGGGGCCGCAGGAGGCAAAGTCAGGATGAGGCTGGGCCGCATAAGGGATTTCACAAAAAAAAGTCCGGAGCTGCTGATTGCGGAAATTATGTTATGCCATCATAACAGGTATTATGGGAAGACGTTCTGTGTGCACAATTAGCTCCTTACGTCTTCCCATAATAACTGTTGTGATGGCATAATGTCATTTCCGCAATCAGCAGGTCCCGCCCGCCGTGTCTTGCATTATCCCTTGAATCGCAATAAAAATTGCGATCCATTCATTCGGCGTTGGTGCGGGCCACAAAATATTGTACCGAGGGCCGCAAATGGCCCGCGGGCCACGAGTTTGAGACCCCTGCTATAAAGGCTGCTTTCAGCTTTCTAACCTCTTAGTTAGTCAGTGACTTTTTTGGGGGGGGGCACATGGGGCATAACTGTTTAGTTAGTTTGGGTACTGCCATTACCAGTACCCCCAAGCAAGTCTCATCCTCCATTTTCCCATACTATGCCTACTACCTCTTCTAACCTGTCAACTACAGAACCACTCACTTCACAATCCACCCCCCATGCCTAGTTTAAAATCTCCTCAAAGCCTCTAGCTATCCTCTCCCACAAAGCAGCTGCACCATTATCATTGAGGGGCGGCCCATCCCTGGCAAAGAGCCTGTAGCTGATTGAAAATCAGCCCAGTTCTCCAGAAACCCAAAGCCCTTCTCCCTACACCAATCTCTCAGCCACGCATTAATCTCCCTAAGCTCTACTCCCTGGCATACATGCCAGTTCAGAGCTGTCCTCCCCTACATCTTCACCCAAAATGGCAAATATATTGGTTTGGGCAAGCTGTGGACCAGCCCCCCTACCCCATCTGTCCTCTATTTCCCCTCTTAACTGTGACAAACTTGTCTTTCTCATTAACTTCCACCGTCCCTTCTGCACTCCACACTTCACTGGCCCCTGCCAGTGGTTGTGCCGTAAGCTTCCTGTCCTCCTCCACATTTGCAGCCACCTTCAGTTCTGCCAGTCCCCCCCCCCCCTTAGAGTCCACAATTCAGATTCCAAGAGGAAAACCCACCTGCATCTCTCACAAGTAAATTGTGCATGGAACTGCTGCTCCAGGATCACATACATGCAACAAGATGCACACTGTGTAATCCCACTAGAACTCATATTGTCACTGGGTACTTACAGTCTCCCGAGTGCAATTCCTCGTATAATGCCTTTTTAGTTTTAAACGCCTTTTGGTTTTTAATGCCTGCTAAACACTTAATTCACATACAACACTCACTTAGCAGCTCACACACTCGCTGTGCAGTCAGTAACTTATTAAGGCTCAAAACAGTATCTTGTACTTGATCCTTACTAAGATATAATTATTCCTTATTTGATGCAAAACAAGCCTTTGGGGTTTATTAAAATGTTTAAATGATATGTAGTAGATTTAAGGTATGGAGATCCAAATTGGGGAAAGATCCCTTATCCGGAAAACCCCAGGTCCCAAATATTCTGTATAATGGGTCACTTACCTGTATAACATTTGCAGTCCTTCTTCCACTGGCAGATGAGATGTCTCAAAAGCTATAAGCTATGTATTGCATTTGCACAAAGAAAAGAATGTTCTCACAAAAGAAAAATTTCTTGTGTTGCGCATATTTTTTTTCTATTAAAAACTTTTATTACCTCACTGTTGTTCTGGAAAGGGCTTTGCTTCCTTGTGTTTTGTGATCAGTTGTGCTTGGAAATACACCAAAAGGGGTTGAACTTGTGTTGAACTAATGTGCACTATGACCAAAATGCACTATATAGGTGGAAAGGTGCAAACATGCTGATTGATTACTTGCATGCTCCATGCAGTTCTGGGTAACTGAACACCCAGCCAGTCATGTCCTAACACAAACTTGCCCAGTACTTATAAATAAGCCATGTTTATGATTTTGAATGGTTAACATTGGTTGAGCCATCATTTTCTTGTTATCAAGGCTCTTCAAACAATTGGTAATATCTGTTTCTATTTTCTATTTATGATTAAGTAGATTAATGTCTCACAATTGCTACAGATAATGAGCTTTTGTTAATAAATAGATTCGATAAAATAACTATTGCTTGGAATGTTTCTGTCATATAGTTTCCAAATTATTTTGGTGAAAGCATGCTAGCTCTAACTAATCAGATAAAGAACCATTTTTCCCTAAATAGATTTATTATTTAATTTACTGAATATACTTTGAGGGTACAAACAGTTCTTTGAAATTTTGTCCCTGTAATTAATTTTTGGTCTTAAAATATATAACCTCTTCTTAACTTTCTATATTTATCTCTCTGTAATGCTGCTTCTGTTGTGGCATTTGGAAGTGACAATAATATCTCTTTTCTAAAATTGCAATGAAGGAAACTCCCTTTCATCTTATGGGTTGACCTTTTGCAGTCTCTACATTGTTTTGATTTAAAAGATGCCCAATTATTTATTTATATTGACCTTTAAAATACACACCTCCTAACCCTCTAATAGTTAGGCAGCCTCCTTTTTAACTGAGTATAAGTAAGGTTATAGCACATAATTGTAGTTATTTCAGCTATGCCTATTTCACAAACCAATTGATTTAGGAAAGCTGTTATATATATATATTGTATAACATCAGAAATGTGCACTACAAATACGGGATTTAAAGTGTGTGTTGTAGTAAATACAGAATATTTAAAAATCCCTGTTAATTTTTCTGCAAGCATTGTATTTTTACACCAGTCTTGTTTGTCCTAATAGGACACAACCATTGGCACTTGTATAGGATCAATCTGTCACTCGGAAACTGTCTAAATCTGTGCCCCACAATGTAATCCGTCAAGAGCTGTTAAAGTCATGTCAGTAAAGATTGTGCAATTTTGCCATTTACGCATATGGCCAGAATTCTTCTGTGTTTTACTACTAGCCTGAGGGCCTGTGAGGTGATATGCTGAATATGACAGCCATTATGAATCTGTTGTTTGCTACAACATAATGTTTAGCAGTTTTTAATTATGATTATCCACAATAAATACTTTCAACACAAAATCTAACATATAATCAGTGAAATTAAAAAAAAAAAGCCTTTTCAATGCCACAGTATCTGTTAGGGCAGTGGCAGATGGAGAGATTAGTCGTCCCGCGACAAATCTTTGTTACAGCGGGCGATTAATCTCATGGCAATGCCATCCCACCGGCAAGAATGTAAATCGCCGGTGGGATGGCATGTGTCGCTATGATTCGCCAGGAAATTGTAGCAACATGTATGCCATCCCACCGGCAATTTACATTCTTGCCGGTGGGATGGCATTGCCGTGAGCTTAGTCGCCCGCTGTAACAAAGATTTGTTGCGGGACAACAAATCTCTCCATCTGCCACTGCCCTTAGGCTGGTGGTACATCGGGAGATTTCTCGCCTGAGGTTATATCTCGTCTAAGAAGTGTGTATGTTTTTAGTGGCGATAAATTATGTGTGTCATTGTAGTGTAGCTTATCCTATTAGGCTAGGAATCCTCGGAGTGGTTCAGTCACCCGCAATAGATTTCTGCTATTGTGGGCGACTAACCACTTCAAAATGGCTGGTGGAAAACCCTTTGCATTGCTTGGGTATTCCAAAGTTTCCTGCAGGAGAAAACTTAATGCAACTTCAGAAAACCAAAGAGATGCGAAAGACTTAACTGTTAATGTCTCCATGCGCAGTCTACATGCTAGAATTGCATTATTCTGCTAGAACGCAACATTTGTTCTGAATCCACTGTCCTGGCTGAATCGATTACAAAACCTAAAAATAACATGACTTTTTGTCACATAAATGCGGAAGTTGAAAATTTTTAGGATATGCTATTATTAGGATATAGTAATTAATAATATTACTAATATAGTAATATTTTAGAAAACTGGCTATGTTCTTAGGCTGAGGGCGCATAGAGCTTATGATCGGTGGATTCTGTAGTGTTCAGTGCAGGCAAACGGAGGAGCATAGGGAAGTGGATCTGCTTCTCTCAGCCTGAAGGAAAAATGCAGGGTGAAAGAGGTGGAGCGTACGCTCCGTGTTCCCAGGCCCTTATGAGTCATGTGCCGGGTGATCACCTAAACACTTGTTTATGGAGGGTCTGCCTCTTTGACTTCACACATTACAGGTCTAAGGAGTAAAGCAGAGAGCCTGGGTTAAAGGATCATATTAAAAAAGAGCTAGCTACTATAACAGCTTTATAGAAGAAGGCAGTAGTCTTATGTAGTTGAACGGTTTCCGTGCCAGAGAGGGGTGATGGTAAATCAGCACTATGTTGATATCAAACCGTATAGGGAACCAAGTGACCAAATGTCTTACATTTACTAAAAAGTGTGAAGTCTGGATGTGAAAAAAGTTGCAGAAAAATCACTAAACACTAATTTTTTTTTTGCACCAAAACCTCTAAAGTTCTAAAGCAAAAGAAGGATCCTCCGGGAAAGGGACATCTGCTATTGACTTCTACATGATCTCGGCAAGTTTTAGGTGGCTTATTGTCTGATTTAGATTTTTAGCCATTTTGACCAATAGTAAGTCACAGTAAAAAAAATTGTGTTTTTTTGTTCCTGCAACTTTTAGCGCTAAAAAATAGTAAATGGCCCCCTTAGTTTAGCCTAAGTTTAATCCAAGTAAATATGTATTTATGACTTAAAAGCCCTACAAATTAAAAAATTCAAATGTATTTTTTTATATAGATTAAAAAAAAAGATAATGATGCAGCTTGTTTGAAATGCTTAGTCTAAATGAATGAAAAGCATTTTCCTATCTTTTTATTTTTTTAAAAGGATGCAGTGTTATTTATGTTTTTTTGGCTGTGTAGTGTTTGACTAGTTTTTTACACTGTGTAGTGTTTGACTAGATTTTTGCACTTAAATACCATTTACTTGACTATGTCTTTTGACTTTCTTCTTATGAGGAAACAGTAAGTAGTCATGATGCATGATTTAGATTGCCAATATGTCTGTAATGGCATGTGTATCGTGAAAGGTTTGTAGCTAAATTTTCATTACTTTGAGACACGTGTATTTTATTATTTATATTATTGCAGCAAAAGAGATAACTGAGTAGCCCCAGTGTGTGTTAGGTTTGGCATTGCGAGTTGCCAAGCAACTCTTGTTTTCCCATATATTTGCCGTAACCTGAAAAAATAAACAGTGCTGGTAAGCTGGTACCACCATGTCAGCTGTGATCTGTGGAATGAAAAGGATAAATAGATTTTATTTTATGCAATAGCATGCTGCACACAATAACCTAATCCAGTTTACTGGCAGCTGGTGACAATAACCCTAACCTGGCTCATGTCATACTCCTGTCATGTTAAGACCACACTTCCCTAACTTCTCATGCAACTATAACACAATTAACTCATTTCCTTGTAACATTATAGCAGATTCTCCTTAGCATTTGACTTGTCAATTAAATTAGATTTTAGCATAAACACATTTCCCATTATTTTCTTGTTAGCAAGCAGTGCTGTTCAGGAAATACTTTGATTTACCGCTTTAAGGGGCTAATAATATTGGAAACTTTTTCTAGTAGAAATTTAAATAAAGATTGTCTTTAACGAGGTGTACTGCACGTTTTTCTAGAAACCTTACATTAATAAAGTGAATTGAATTTTTTTTATACAAATTGGTGAGGTTTTCTTTCTCGGTCTCACTCAAATAAACTGCGTTTTTTTCCCCAAAATTTCAAGTTTTCCTAGAATTAATGTCATTTTGACGTGGGACACGTCTTTCCATGTACACAGATCTACTCTATTTGCCATTCTATTGTGTTACAGGGATAGTGACACACTTCTGTGCACTTACCAGAATTGCATTCTTCATCAAAATGTGCCTACACGTCCTTTAGAACATTTTAAGAACATTTTTCTCAATTTGACCTCTTACTATGTAAACTTGACATAGGTCACTTCTTCTTTAAGAGTGTGTCAGACAGATTCTTATGGTCCCTTGGGGCTTGACAAGCAGGGCTTTGTAAGGCGGAACTTAAATGCATCACTGACCGGACAAATCATAGTCAAATAGTCATGGCATCATAGTCAAATAGTGTTGTGGGCTTATTCTACATGACCACACACAACACTACGGGGCACATTAATTAAAGTACGACAGGTCTGAATACAAAAAATGTTTTTTTTTAAGTTTACAACTTTTGCGTATTTTCTGCGATATTTTCATTAATTTGCATGACTTTTTGTATTTTACAAAAATTTGCACGTCAAAATCGTATTTGTCACAACAATACGAAAGTTTCGTATTCATTCAAGCTTCGGCATTGTGACTTTCCTTGGGCCAGTTTGGAGCTGCAGAGTGCCATTGAGTCCTATGGGAGGATTCTAAAGTCAGAAAGGTTTTCCCGCCATTTACAATTGTTTGGATACAAAAATTTTGTGACTATCGGATCACCGTTCAGAAATGATAGTTTCAATCCGAAAATTTCGGAACGTAAGTACGAAATCTTCGTATTCAAACAAACTGAATTTTCGTGACTTTTGCAAACATCAGAAACTATGGGATTTCGTGATTTCGGATTCGTACTTTAATTAATCTGGCCCTTAAGAAATACTGAGTTCAATTCCTTTTAAATTTTAAGCTTAAGAATTGTACATTTGTAGCCAGAAGTGGACCTCTGGAACTGATGATTTAATCTGTGTGATCTTGTCTGTGGAATTCTGTACTATAAAGGACGGCAACGGCAACTTTTCAATATGAATTTATTAAAAACTGTTAGTCAGTCTCCTCCAGCAAAACAGGTCTGTCCATCTGCTGCCTTGTGTTGCACTTGTGTTTCAAACACCAGAGCCACCAGGGCAGAGAATAGAAAAGGACAGGCAGACACTACTTCTAATAGTAATTATATATACATATAACTCAAAAACCATTATAGATATGTAATGAATATATGATGCAAAGTTGCTTAGAATTATATTTTCTTTTATTAGGCAAAAAAAATTTTTTGGGGTTTACATGTTGTTTAAGGTTAGTGTCACATTAATAATCTGCTGCCTTCCATACCATTTTTAGAATGACAGGTGTGGCAGTCAATTGTAGTAATACAGTATTGTAGTAGTAATAATATTAAATGTGCTAGGTGTTCCAGGACTAGAGAGGGGTGACTGTTAAAACCTTGTTTTCTGATTAGTTGTTTGAAAGAGCCAGGAAGACATATTTTACGATTTTACAGGCTGTTCATGTGCCTCTCACAAACAGTCCATATTATGGTTAAAAATAAAAATAGCTATTTGCTTTAAAAAGTGAATCATTACCTTTTGTTTACATAGTTTCCCTACACCATCAAACTTTCTCAAGGTCTTCCAGAATTGTAAGTTAAGAAGCTGGAGGACATCAGTATATCCAAAAAATTAGGATGGAGGTGATATAGCAGAAACTGAAACAGAACCAATAAAAATGCACGTCTGTGCATTTGTGTTCTTATTTTTTAATTTTAAGCATTAAAGGAGAAGGAAAAGCTAAGTCACTTGGGGGTGTCAAAATGTTAGGCACCCCCAAGTGACTTAAATCCCTTACTTTGTACTCTGGGCTGGTGCCCCTGTTAGGAGAGAACAGCACCAGCCCGGGGTAGCTGCGACCGCTTCCTACTTCCTGCTTTGCGCGTATGCGCAGTAGAGTGATAAGCCAAACTTTAACAAGAAAGCTGGCTTTTCACTGTACTGCGCATGCACCGGCCCAGGGATTTCGCCAGCAGAAGAAGGAAGAAGCGATCGCTCCAGGTACCCCGGGCTGGTGCTGTTTTCTCCTAACAGGGGCACCAGCCCGGGGTACAAGGTAAGTGATTAAAGTCACTTGGGGATGCCTAACATTTTTGCACCCCCAAGTGACTTAGCCTTTCCTTCTCCTTTAAACCATGATGCATTAAATTTTTTTGAGAACGAGACTTCAAGTTTGCATTTGTTTACTAAAGTCAGAGTTGGCCAAATTTCAAAATACTTCTGGAAACAATGATTTCATATTTAAATACTGGTTATATAGACAAATGCAGCTTTTTTGGCTCTATTTAGGGTTAACTTGTGGAGAATATTAGCTTTACTAGGTTTCGGCTAATGTCTTATTTAAGATTTAAAGATTTCCTTTCTCAGCTGCAGAATCATTGAATAGATCAATAATGCAAGCCCCTTATATACGTGATGTGTGTACAAAGCTTCCTATATTATTGAGGTTATGATTTGCATTCAGGTGATGAAGAAAACTGAATAATGATTATTTGCCAGATTTTGTATTCAGGAAGCATAAAACATTACAAAAGTGAAAATTTCTATTTTTTAAGAGAATACAATTAAGGTTTAATTGTAGTGATATGCTCATCCCATTACAGCCTTTAGTAGTTTAGAGTGATGCCAGATATATTATTAGCAATTTCCAGTACCAAAGTTGGCTGTAAAACTTGTTCCCAGTTGGTATTATGAGTATCTTTATTATTTATTTTATATGGCTTATTTAATACAGTGGTGCAAAAATGAACCCATGTCTTTTTGCTCACAATGCAATATTCATTGGCTGCAATACCAACATTATTGTACATGATGCATCAGGCACAGGCACAGGCACAACATTTTATGCAAGATACAGAAGGGACAAGGTAAAATGAAGGTTTAAAAGGGGGGTGATTTCATAGCGCATACCTAAGTGACAGCATGTGGCGTTCACCCCTACTACCTACTTCCACGCCAAAAAAATAGGTATTATTGCATTGAAGAATTAATGGCTATTGAAAGTCTTTAATGTGTAGCCTAAGCTTTAAGACGGGACCTAGAAAATTAGTAGGCTTGCATGGGTGATCAGGCTTGCCAGGTTTATTTGGTTTGGGATTTAGAACTTAATCCTTGGTTGTATTGCTAATAGGGAATAAAAAGGTAAAAAGGTGTGTTGGGGGGGGGGGGATGTTATGATGCCTTGGACTTGTCTTCCCCATTTTATTTTTTAAAGAATCTCAGCCAGGAAGCTTAACAGCTATATCAGGGGTGGGCAAACTTTTTGGCTCACGGGCCACATTTACTCAGCCCCGGGCCGGACCGGGCCAGGGCGGGCCCCCTTCTCTCTTTAATTCCGGCACGCCAATGACACTAAGTCTCGCGTGATGAGACTTGGCGTTGTCGGCGGGCCGGATTAAAAAGGCAATGGGGCCGGATGTGGCCCTCGGGCCGTAGTTTGCCCACCCCTGAGCTATATGAATAACAGCACATCAAAAAATGATTATAAAGGTACATATTTGTCAGTCATTATACCAATACTAAATATTATGTGTTGTTTTTATAGCTAAATACAAACAACATATTTCATGATAATGATCCTTTAATTACCCACTAAGCCATCTGACATGCCATTTTTCTAAAAAAAAAAAAAAAAAATTGTTTAGTGAAATACAGTAACAATACAATTGCAATTTTTCATTTTGATAACTAGATTTGTCATTAAAATATGGCAGGTTTATTAATGGAAGTTAAATTATGCTTTTTGCCTTTAGATACCTTGGACCCATATGTGTAAAATTCAAAACTCCTTTTAACTGTGCTTTGCAGGTATATGCTTGGACTTTCAGCTGTCCCTGCAGTTCTCCAGTTCCTTGGGTTTCTTTTCCTTCCAGAAAGTCCACGATGGCTTATTCAGAAGGGCCAAACACAAAAAGCAAGAAGAGTCTTATCTCAGATTCGTGGAAATCAAACTATTGATGAAGAATATGACAGTATAAAAAACAGTATTGATGAAGAAGAGAAGGAAGGAGCAACAGGTACATTTTTTGGTGTAACTGCAATTTACCTATGAATTTTCACCATTTGCAGTAGCAGATTTTTAGCTAGAAGTGATTAAATAAGTGCATCCTAATCTCAGAATTGTGATGCTAGAACAGATCTGGAATGCTTTATGTCTTAGTCTGCACCTAACCTTGTGGCTTGTTAACTTATATGGTTGTCTATTTGACAGCTGAATCAGAGTTATTTAATACTGTATATACTCGAGTATAAGCCTTGTTTTTCAGCACCCAAAATATGCTGAAAAAGTCACTCTCGGCTTATACTCGAGTCGGGTGCCATGGGTCCTTTTAGACTAGCACCCTCTCTCCTTTGTGTGCAAATTAGGCCACCTGCAACCAGACCCTCCAGTGCCCTGGCCTAGGCTCCCACTAGCAATACTTATTTCCCCTTACATCTCCTCCGGGACCGGGTCTGCTGCCAGTTTGCCAATGTGCAATGAGCGTGGGGTAGTACTCATATTGTTTTTGTTGACCCTCTTCTCCGCTTACAGAGCTAGTTTACTGTTTTTCTTTTAAATAAATATTGAAAAACATATACCCCACTGATGCCTCAATTAATGTAATTTTATTGGTATTTATTTTGATTGTTGAAACTTAGCAGTAGCTGCTGCATTTCCCACCCTAGGCTTATACTTGAGTCAATAGTTTTAGGTACCTCGGCTTATATTCGGATCGGCTTATACTCAAGTATATACGGTATGTGCTTCTTGTGCCATTAAAGCCATTATACCAGGGCTGCTTTACAGTCCCAGATTTACTGAAACACCATAGCTCCTGACTTCTTTGTCTAGCAATCAGCTGTTAATAACTCAGCCATGCAAAGTGTTCTGTTGATTAATTGATCTTGTTCTGATATGCCAACACCAGCTAATGCATTTGTGAGTTCACAGGGATCTGGAGTTATAAACAAAAAAAATTGCAAGCTGAGATCTGCCATGAGACAGTTGTAGCTCTGGGCAAGCACTGTATGACAGTTTGATTTTCAAGGTATATCACTTCTAGCATAACCAGTTTAGGGATTTACATTGTCCATGTTGGGCATCAGGCCCAGACTGGGATTCAGATTAGGCCCTGGCATTTCAGGTACACAAAGGACAAAAAGCCCCCCACAGGCCCAATAAGTAGTGACTGTCTATGGCATTTTACAACAGCCCCTCTGGCATTTGACAGAATCCAGTTTGGGCCTGTCAGGCATCCATGAGTTAGATGATGATGGTGGCTTAAGATGTAGGACATTTTATCCCCTGAACAGGAAAGCTACAGCTTGTCAGAAGATAATTTGTTTTTTATGGATGTTATGGTAAGCATTCCATGTAATACTTTTTTCTCTATTATTCTTCTTTGTCCCTTCGAGGTACATAAAATGTAGGCTGTACTCTGTTTTGATTCACAGTTGGCAGTATTTCAGCTAGCTGCTAAAAATGTTTTTTCCCTTCGCTCTTCATTCTTTCTGTTGTTACTTTGACATCAAACCAGTAGGTAAGCAGAAATGAACAATAGCACAGAGCTTTTTTAAGTACTTGGGTTTAAAATACTACTGTGTTTTATTTATGTAAAAGTACCATCAGAAGCTTGAAATACATATCAGAAAGTTAATATGGTTTACAAAAACAAGTCTGAAATGTATAAACTGTACTGTACTGTACCAGAAATTAAACTATTTTTACATTTGTCACAATATTGTCTTTGCATAAGCCTTATAAATTTGCTGTAAAATACTGCCTGATGCTTTTATTTTATCTATCTGATCCCCCATGTTACTCTGTGAGGGGGCTGCCATATTTGTGCAGCAGGAGTCCGTTAGCATTAGAAGCTATAACTGACAGGTTAAGAAGGGGCGGTCAGGTTATTTTCAAAAACCATGCTATTGGTGAAAAACTCGACATGACCTATAGTTAAGTTTTAATGTACATTGGTATTTCGAAGAGTAGTTTTTTAGTGTCAGTATCACTTTAATATATGGGCTTTCTAATAATAACAATACTTATTATATAACGTTAATTTTAAAATGTCAATGATTTTGAAGTTTTTTGTAAATGTAATTTTTATTGAAAGCAAATACTGTCTATGCTTTGCCATTTCGAGCACAGATGGTTCTAACTTGACACACTGTGTTGTATAGTGTTCAAGCCATCTCCAGCTAGCATTGCAATGGTCACAATGCCTTGCATGTTCAATGATTAACAGTAGCCTGTTAAAAGAAGGAGAATGCATAAACAAATAAAAAAGCAAATCTGAAATTAACACGTGAAATGTTACATTTTTGGGTGAATATAATAAAAATCACAAGCGGTGTGTAAAATCCATTTTTTGTGAATGTTGAGCACTGCTCACAATTATACTGTTAGTGACAATTCAGAATGCTCGGGATCAAGGGTGTTCCGGATAAGGGGTCTTTCTGTATTTTGGCTCTCCATACCTTAAGTCTACTAAAAAATCAGTAAAATATTAATAAACCCAATAGGGTTGTTTTGCATCCAATAAGGATTAATTATATCTTAGTTGGGATCAAATACAATGTACTGTTTTATTATTACAGAGAAAAAGGAAATTGGTTTAAAAAATCTGAATTATTTGATTAAAATGGAGTCTATAGGAGACAGGCTTTCCATAATTCAGAGCTTTCTGCATAATGGGTTTCCGTATAACAGATCCCATACCTGTATAACTATTCTAGTTAATTAGTCTCTAAGTATAGTAGTTATATGAGATTAGGCATGTACCCAAAATTTTATCATAAATGACATGCTGCCCATCTAAGGGGAGCCAGCCTCAAACTTTGGGAAACACTGATATTAACCAAGGTTTTGCAATTTAGTTGCCCAGAGCAGTAAAATTTAGTGATGAAAGAATCTGTCCTGTTTCGCTTCGTGAAAAATTCTCAAAATGGCGAAAATTTACAAAACGCAGTTACCGTGTGACTTTATTGATGCAACCACAAATTTTTTGAGGCAAAATTTTGTGGAAGTTTTGCGAAACAATGCTTCAATAGCAAACTGCGGAATTTGCGATGAATCTGTGCTTGGCAAAAAATTTGCTCATCACTTGTAAAGTTATAAATACCTTGTACAATACTTCATTTGTGTTTTTAAGATTTGGGAAAATTCTCAAATCTTGCAAGACAAATAAATATCACAATTTACCTGAGTTTCTAAAATAATCTGTAGAATTTTACCCCCCCCTCATATGTCAAGTTTGTTTCCAGTTTATCCCCAAAGTGGCTAAGTGACCTTCACTTGGATTTTATGTATGATAGTTGAAGATGTTTTGTTATAAACCCAGATTTTGGATTAAATCATAGCATTTTAATATTTTCTCTCTAAGATCAGAAAATAATAATAAACCATTCAGTTGGTAATACCTACACTCCACACCTGTTAATGAACCTACAAATCCACAGTTAGATTAATTTAGAGTCAGTTTATATTTTAGGCATTACTGTACGTTGGTCCTGGGCATATACATAATATTCATTCCATATGACTCTGTGCAACAGTATCAGTGTATTTTCAAGTTCAAAGGAAAAAACATGATTGTGGGGAAAAAAACGTGCAACAAAACTCAGGTTTCTTTTTGCGACCACATTTTTTTAATTTTTGAGCACTGGCTTATTTATGAAAAACTTGGACAGAATATTATTGCAGAAAAAAGGTCACACAAATGAAAATTACATTGTTATTTTTATTTTCAGTGAGGCTGAGATGTTAAGAGACAATTTCCATTGGCTTCTATAGAAAATCAATATTATATTTTGGAGTTTGTTTCTTTGTTAAATAGAAACTATTCAAGTTTAAACAAATATAGAGTATATTTACATTTATTTTTCTCTGATTATTTTTCTCAAATCCATTTTGATTTTTGAGAAATTTGTCCCTTGGGGGGGCATTTACTAATGTTCATAGTTCTTTTTAAACCTTAAATTTATTATGTTTTAAAACTGTGACCATTTCAAAAGTAAAAATATGCCATCTAAAAGCTGTTGAGGTCATGTAGAAGTCAATGGAAGTTGTCCTAGGCAAACTGTAACAATCTTTATTTAATTTTGTGGGGTTTTTGTTTGTAAGCATGCAAATTCTTGCAAACATTGAAAATGTGAGATTTTTGTGGTTTTTTTCGCATCCACTTTTTTGTTGCGGTAGTAGACATTCATGCTTTTTTAAAAAGTGAGTTTACTTTTCGTAAAAAAAAACACGAAAAGTACACAAACATGAATTTTAACTTGATGAATGAATTTAACTAATCTGCCCCTTAGTCTTAGAATCGCTAGAAAATGGTACCCTCTGCAGTTTTGCTGTTCCTATAAGCCATGCTGTGTATTTGGGAAGTGAAATCCAAAATCCTTTTTTAGACTCAAGGTATGGTCTATGTAGAATAATCCTATATTCAGTTTTCACATAAACAGATAAAGTAAAATTTCTAGCTTATTTGTTCATTTTCCATGTATGGATACAGTTTTTTCAACATTATTTTTCTGATGACTAATTTGGCCTTATGCTTTCATGCAGATTTTGGCTTTGACATTTCGTTTTCAGAAAAGAGCAGTCATCAGCAAATGTTCATCTGCTATACTAGCATAATTATAACTCAAAAATATTAGACTTTTTTTCTGTATTGGTTTAGCAGCAGATTTTTGCGAGATAATGCATAAGGGCTTTGTCAGTCCCCTCTTCTTTTTTTAAAGTTTGTGTCTAAATTATAATGTTTGCTTATTTTTAAAAAAAAATCCAAGTTGAATAAAATTGTGGAAAAATATTTGAATACTTCAGAGTCTATAAGCTCAAAAAAACGAAATATACATTTTAGATGCTTAACTTTCAGATGCCGGTTTACATTCGAGTTTTTCAAGTTAAAATTTGAGCATAGCTAAATTAGACCCTTAGGGCGAAGGCAGAAGAAACGTTAATCCACTTCATTCAGACCTGCGCTTTTCTGCCTGGCTGAGAGAAGTGGCATGCATTAAAAGTTATGGCAGCAGCCAGAGTGAGTGCACACAGAGCGGGGTGATCGGCGGTTGGCCAGGAAAACTTTCGCTTTGTATACATTTTTTTGTCTGCTGATAATCCTAATTAAAAAATTACAACTTATGTACATCATATAGGCATGGGACCTGTGCTATAGAATGATCAGGACCTGAAGTTTTCCAGATTCAGGGTGTTTCTGTCATTTGTATCACCACACCTTAAGTCTGTTAAAGATAATTTAAATGCTAAATAAGCCAGAAAAGTTTTTCCACCTTTATGGATTAATGATAACTTAGTTGGAATCAATAAACTGTTTTATTATTACAAAGAAAAAAAATTACAAAAATAACAGAATTCTTTGATAAAAATGGACAGGAGATGACCTTTACATAATACTAAGCTTTCTGATTAACGGATCTCTGGATAAGAGATCATGAGATTACGTGTATTAATATTTCCATCCACTACCATCTGTTTTAAATATCAATATAGAAGATATTAGGCTAATGTCAGACGAGGCGTCTGGTGTATATTTTGGGCAAGCCAAAAATCGATTGCTGAAAATATCTCCATCCGCCTCCTACCTGTGCCTGCACCCGAATGAATGAGATACGCTTGGGTGCAGGCACATGTAGCTGAAATACGCATAAAAACATGAGAGAATGCAAAGTCTTGCGTTTTTATGCAGATATCTGCTACATGTGCCGGCACCCGAGCGTATCTCATTCGTTCTGGTGCAGGCACAGGTAGGGGCGTATGGCGGTATTTTCGGCAAGCGGTTTTCTGCGTTTTTATACGCCCTACGCCTGGTGTGACATTAGCCTTACTGCAGTGAGTTTTACTAAAACATTTTATTATTCCAAAAGCACTAAGATCTACAGATATAGGTAACAAAATCTTTTAAAGACTATACTGTTTACCCTCTTATACTAACTGAAAGCTGAAATTAATTTAGACTTTTTTTCCTTACACAAATAACATATTGGAGTGGCAAACTAATTCCATAGTGCACCTTTGTGTAAAATGAATCTTTATAAAAGAATCATTTAAAACAATAAAAACATGTGCATTAAATTTAATTGGAAAAGTGTCATTCCAAGGGTATGGAATATCTTTGTTATGAAGAAAGGTTGGCTAAGCTGGCATTGTTTACATTGTAGAAGAGGCATTCTAGAGGACACAGTGGCATCCCTTGAGACTAAAAAAAGGTGGGTTAAATCTCAAGGCGCAAAAACATAATAATAACATTTTTTTATTTTAAGGCTTTTGGGATTTGCTTCAGAAGTACTTGCAGATACATTATATCATTTCATTTCTAGCAAGAAATCATTTATTTTTTTAAGCATTTATCAATATAATATGCATAAAGACATTTGAATTACTCATTCATTAAATATCAATTATACACAGCTCTGATCTTTGACATATAAGATCTGATAATGTTAATAATGTTAGAGTTAATTTAGTCATAATCAACCATTTATTTGTTATGATTCCCTAAACCTGGCTATAAATATCTAAAGCTGAATTCCTTTTCTTTAGAGCATACACTCATCATATGGTGTTGTAACTGTTTTTTTTTCATCATTCAGCTCACCTCTTTATTGCCTGTTTCATAATTCCTATTTTTGAGGCTATTCTAGTGAAAATTACTTTCCTTTTAGGACAAAATAAGAAGTGGCGTGTGCACATAAAACAATTTTAATAAAATAATGTAAAATGGCATTTACAAAATGTTTAAAGAACATAATCAACACGCTGATTATAACATGCCATAGAAAGAGAGTGTGGAAGTGCAAAAAGTAGCATTAACTCATTTGAATGTGATCTTACGGAATTGGTGATAAGCATGTTTGCTATTGGGGGTAAGATTATGACGTTATCTGCTACATTCTAGGACTGTTTTTGAAAATATTTTCATTTTGTTAATGGTTATGAGTCATGGCATTTAAGTTATTTTCTGTTCTACTTAACTTATACTGGGCCATGATATTGTACAAGAAAAGACCAAATTGGCCAAGATGAAATGGAGCACAAATGAAAGAGCTTCTTTAGGAATTGTATGAATAAGACTTTGTCCATTAATAATCATGTACTTGGTATTCACAGCATTATGTGGTATAGGTATGCCCCTTATAGCTTGGCTTGTACATACAGAGCAGTGTACAGTGTTTGGTGACAGACCTCAGCATTTAGCATTCTTGTGTCTATGGCTGTCCAGGCTGATGAAGGGGGTAATGCTTCAGCAATCTTTTTAACAGTTAAATCAACAGAAAAAGTAGATAAAAGTTAACCCATAATGGTAAAAACAACATGAACATTTGCATGCTCGGCAATTCAACAACGTTTTTTGAAATATAATATTTGTGACTTCATTAGCTGGATGAAATCTGTTTAAGCTTATTTTGTTATTACAAATGTAGGTCTTTGCAACTTAAAAGGATGCTACTTAAAATGAGGTTATGCATATCACTTGTTTTGACATTCTAACAACAGTTTGTTTCTTCTAGTTATGAATCAGCTGTCTGTGGCTTGAAATAAATAATCTGCATTTCCTTGTGCATCTGCCATTGCCATAAGAGAAATAAAAATGGAAATGTAATTAACCAATATATTTTCCATGTCATTCTTTGCCTCAAACTATAAAATCATATGGATGAATATTTCTTTGAAAATGTGAACTTTTTGTGCTTTTCTAGTTAATTACTTTTCTAAATTAGATTAAATAATAAAAAAAATACTTTAATTACATTTTCTTCCTTTATATAAGGTATTTTTTAGAATAAAGTCCTGAACTTAGTTTAGAAATCTCTGACAACTATGCCCCCACCCAGCTAACTAGCTCATCATTGTCCTACTGAAAACAGAATTTCCTTCTGTAGTGTATCCTAGCAACTGGTTTTGCAATACATCCATAGCATATTATTACACGAATCATAAGGGACCTTTCCTGGCTTCCTTATGTAAATGGCTCTATGATTAATAAAATATAACATATATAGATCTTGAGAATTCATTCTCTATTACTATTTTATAAAGATGGTCTGGAAATAGGCATAACAATACAGTATTTTTTGATATACAGTATGAACAGTTATTCTGTGTGTAGTCAAGAATACATACAGTATATATATATATATATATATATATATATATATATATATATATATATATATATATATATATATATATATATATATATATATATATATATATATATATATATATAGAAAAAAAGCTAGTAAGCAGCACACCATTAGTTAAAAGTTGATACCTGGGTGCCTGTGCGCAAAAACAATATACAGGCTCGGATGACGGCACACACAGGGTTTGCATATAAAAGTCACTGGGTCAAATGAAAATTAATTGCATCAGAGGTTTATTAGTTCCAACGTTTCAGCTCCACACAGGAGCTTTCGTCAGGGGTACAACACCATGTGGGGAACAAACAATTATAGGCAAAAAGGGCGCCAATGCTGTTGCTAGGCAACCCAAAACATTTGCATAAAGGTTCACAAAAAATAAGGAGAGGGAAAAACAAAGACTTGACATCAATCAAAAAAACAACAGACAAAAGTGTACATCTTATAAACTTGTAGTGCTAAAGGGAAATACGTGTTTGTGCACGGACCCCTGGGCAGGCACCTCCCCGTACCAGGCAACCCGACCGAATGTGCCCCAGGTAGTAGAAACAGCTATGCTGTGGTTTGAACGAGTCGTACCTGTGGTGTGCGGCAACGTTGCCCTGTGCCTGGGCAGCCTCCGGCATTTGGAAATGAGCGGCGAGTCCTGATCGCCGTTGCTAGGCAACCGGCAGTGGTGAGCGGGCGTGTGCGCCCGAATGCCCTGGCAGGCAGAGGAATTTTTATTTATTATTGTTGGGACCATATAGAAACAGCAGGGTCCCCGGCTGTGCCATGCACGGCACTAAGTCGGTACCCAATTGCTCGTATTTCGGGCTGGTCTTACTCACATACCGGTACCTCCGCCGGCTAGCGCCCTTGCCCATCTAGGAGAGACCAACGCCACAATCAGGATGGGGGGCCGTGTCCCCTAAACACGCTCATGTCACCAGGTGGGCGTGGGTATGTCGCACGTAGGGTTAAAGTTCAGCAAGCTTGATACAGTATACGCATACTGTCTTTCGAGGGCTGGATCTTTGTGGGGCTGGTAATAGGAGTAAGGTACCACCAGGGGTCATAAGTGCACCCTAATCGTTGTTCACAGAACCAGGGGGGAGAAATTGCAACATGGTAACCAAGACTATTGCACATAGTAACAGGTAAGGGGAAGCAATGTAACAAAACAAGACATAATCCAGGATGCTATGCATAGGGAACAGTCAGAGAGACATGCAACCTAATACCAATGGGATAAAATAACCAGCATGTTATAATTAGAAAGAATATGTAGAAAAAGATATAATATATAGGGGTGGGACTAAAAAAGGCAAAATGTCAATATATCATTAAATAAAGCATCCAAATGGTAGGGTTTCATTCAACCCCCGTGGAGCCACGCAGTCTAGTTTGAAGATCCAACGGGACTCCCTCTGTAGTAGGGCCAAGTCCCTGTTCCCCCCGCGGGCCAGCGGGGGTTGGAAATCAATCGCCATACATCTGAAGGTCGGTAAGGAGTGCCGCATGTTGACGAAGTGTCTTGCTACTGGCTGCTTGGAATCTCCCTCCTTTAGTGCTTTACTGATGGCCGAGCGGTGATTACTGATGCGTTCACGTAGTGTGGTGATTGTTTTCCCAACATAATATAGTCCACAGGGGCAAGTGATGATGTATACAACGTATGTTGACAAGCATCCCAATCTATGAAAAATCTTAAGTCTCTTGCCGGTATGTGGGTGTGGGAAATCAGGACCCGTAAGTAGGCACCTACATGTTACGCAATCTGGGCACCTGAAGCATCCAGGTTTTTTGATATTGGATAGCCAGTTCAATGGTTTGCTATTAGGGTCCTTGAAGTCTGTTTTTACTAACAGATTTCTCAAGCTCCTTCCCTTCTTTTAGCCCATCATAGGTTTTTGGGCTTGATACAGGGCCAGTGATTCATCTTGGCTAATCATAGCCCAATTTTTAGTCACGCTTTCTGCTAAAGCCTTAGACGTGGAGGAAAAAGTAGTAGTAAATATCAAGGGGGTTGGTTGTTTATTCACCTTGTGCTTATCGGCCAACAGTGTACCCTGAGTGTAGCAAAGGGCCCTCTGGAGTTGCGTCTGCAAAACTTCCTCTTTGTACCCACGTTCTAAGAATCTCTCGTACATTTCTTGTAATTGTATTTTGGCAGTATTGCTTGAGCTGTTATTTCTAATAGTTCTAAGGAACTGGGAGTACGGAATCCCTTTGATAGTGGCTGGTGGATGTTTACTGGAAGCGTGTAGGATGGAGTTCCTATCTGTTGGTTTCCGAAATAGCCTGGTGCCTAATCCGTCCCCATCTCTAAATATATTCAAATCCAAAAAGTCAATGTTGTCCTTGTGGTAGTTCAATGTGAGTTTAATGGGGCAGTCAAGTTGATTAAGGTGCTGATGGAAGGAGAGAAGGGCTTCCTCTCCTTCAGTCCAAATCATAAACAGGTCATCTATATAGCGAAAATAGACTGAAATTGATTTGTGAAGAAGTGGTAAAAGGTGGGCTCTTTCAAATTCGGCCATGTACAGATTCGCATAGGACGGTGCCAGGGCACTACCCATTGCGGTACCAGCCAGTTGTAGGTAAAATTTTATTTTCAAATCTAAAAAAGTTTCTAGTCAGTGTGAGTTCCAAAAGATATGTAAGAAACTCAGTCGGTGTATTAGAGGTAAGACTTGTGGAGAGTGCCCTCTGAACCGCTCTGATACCCTGTTCGTGTGGAATGATTGTGTAGAGACTAGTCACATCCATTGTCACCAGGAGGCAATTGTCAGGTACATCGCCCAGGTCCCTCAACTTCCTAATAACATGCGTGGAGTCCTGAGTATATGATTCCATGGTTTTAACTAGGGGTTGTAGGAATGAATCAATAAAGGTTGATACCGGTTGAAACAGGGAACCTACTGCCGAAATAATAGGTCTGCCTGGGGGTGCTGAAAGTGATTTGTGGATCTTGGGTAGAGTATATATGATGGGTGTACGTGGGTATATACGAAAGCTCCTGTGTGGAGCTGAAACGTTGGAACTAATAAACCTCTGATGCAATTAATTTTCATTTGACCCAGTGACTTTTATATGCAAACCCTGTGTGTGCCGTCATCCGAGCCTGTATATATATATATATATATATATATATATATATAATTTTTTTTTTTTTAACATGGATAACTGTAAAGAAATTCAATGAAACCAGAAATATGAATCCTTTAATAATATATTAGCTGACTGGTATTCATCTGGGTCTGGTTTTAATGGTAAACATGCCAGAAATATAAATAATGTCGTTACCATAAGAAAACATAAAAAGAAGGTTTTCTGAAATGTCTATACAAATAGATATCATCCAGATCCAGACTAATTTATTCAGTAGTCTTAACCAACAGTGCCTTTTTTCATGGTTTAACAATTTAGGCACTTATTGGGCTTATTTGTTAGTGTGGCCCCTAAACTTCTATAACCTCCTCCTACACTTCTTCTGGGTCATTGTGAGTCATGCACATTATGTACCCACACCTTGGTTAAGGACAGCACACATTTACACACTTAAGTAAGGAAGATGATCATGGAATGTACGATTTGGGGGCAAAGCGAAATGACACAAGCCCTTTGACTACAAAAACAGTGTAGTTTAACTGGGGCATTTAAGTCTCACTGTAACTTACTCTCTCTTTATATTCATTGCAAATATCCTCAGAAGAGCACAAAAAATAATGTGATTCTATAGCTAGCCTTTATACTGGGTTCTCCAAACAATCCAAACACACTCCAAACACACAAATGTGTCTCTTTTAGCATGGCCAACTGAAACTGCATTCCAAATCAAACACCACTTAGGGAAAAAAGTGTATTATGTCAATTTTTTGTGTGAAACGGGTGCAACATTTTGATTCAGTCAAAAAATTTGACGTGAATTTTCAACGAAGTGAAATGGGACAGATTTGCTCATCACTAGTCCTAAGTTAGATTCCAGACTCAGCACTATTTGCAAGGAGTTTGTATGTTATACCGTTGTCAGTGTGTTTGCTTCCATATTCCAAAAAAATACAGTAAAAGTAAATGGTTCCTAATAAAATTGACCCTAGTGTGGGTAAATGTGATAGGAACCTTAAAGTTTAAGCTCCACTGGGACAATGACTGGTGTGAATGATGCATATTCTGTGTAAAACATTGCATAATTGTTAGTGCTATATAAATTATAGATAATCATTTTAAAAAATTGAAGCCTCACAGAGTCATATGTTTTTGTCTACTGGCGCCACCTGTTTGAAATCTTAATAGAGGCAGAAAAGGAAGGCAAATAATTCTAAATCTATACAAAATAGATAGTGAAAAGTGAAATAGTGAAAGTGATAGTAACCCACTGAAAAATGTTCCCAGAAATAGAACATCCTGTAGTATACTTAATGTTAACTACCTCGAGAAAGAAGTAAGGCTAATAGTACTTGTCAGTGGCAGAATTGTCCCTGTCTATTAAAGGAGACTAGTACAAGAACACTATATTTATTCTGCAGAAAGCTTTATCATACCCGAGTTAACAGCTGCCATTTTAGCTTGGTCTCAGTAGCTTCCGTGTTGCAACTCTAGGGGCAACTCTAGCTCAGATCACACATTCTGATGGGAAGGGGAGTGAATTCTTATGGGAGGGGGGAGCAGGAGAGAGGAGAAAGCTGTGCAGACTCCAGCCTGGGAATAAAGGATTTTTCAGACAGAGGAAGTCTGATACCTTACATTACATGTTTACACACAAGAAGACAAGAAATCCTGTGTTTCTTTTGATAGAGGACTCAATGCAGCTTTTCTGTGAGTGCTTATGACTGTATTTACATAGACTTTTCTGATAAAGCTTACTTAGTTTTTACCTTTCCTTCCCCTTTAATTAACATTATTAGTGGTAAACTATTTGGAAAACTACTTGCTTGAACATTTTTTGCAGAGAATCACCTGCCACCACTCTGTATGAGTCAGCAAGGTGCTTTTACATTAAACAACATTACCAGCAGTGACAAGGGATATTTTGATTAGTGCTGGAGGAGGAGGGTGTATGGAGGCAGGTGCCATATGTTAACACTTGCCATCACTTGGCTACATGAAATCTGGACTAGGTTCTAGGTGGTTAAAATTCTTGAGGGGGACATGGTAAGGGGCAGTGATTGGACTTTCCTCCGTGCATGGGGTCTGTTCCTTTTTATTGCACACATATGAGCATATTCATAAATAAATATATGTATCTTTTAAAAAGTAAAAATATGCAGCACAGCCAAGAGCTTCCAGAACTGCTTCATTACGAACTAAAAATAGTTTTATTACATTTCACCCTACTGGGGATTAAACTGAACAAGCCAGAGGCCTATTTGATTTATTTGAAAACAAATCATTGTGGAAATTTGCATATACTTTATTAATTATACCCCAATGCAGTAATCTAAATTTCTTATATTTAAATTTAGTATTCGCGCAATTTAGAATACTGTATTTCAACAACCTGAGCAAGTGAGGATTTTCAAGGTTACCTACTGTGTAGTAACTATATTTCAAATACAGTTAAGAAAATGCACATTGCAGATGGTCCTTAACTTTGTATCCATTTTATGCATAGAAAGTCAAGCAGACTGACTAGTTGGATTGCAATTACACTTTTAGTCTTTAGTAATCAACAAAATGTTACAGTTGCTGTTTGTACGTAGAGTACCTCCAGCCAGTGCAGGCCATAGGCCGTTTTTAAAGCATTCAACTTGATGTAAATATGTGTGTAACCATATTATTTATATTTATAGTTTTAGTTGTTGTATTTATTTTTCTCTGTTTGCAGATAATACAAGGTTATTGCACTGAGAACAAACTTCTAAAACAAACCCTTTAAACATCATGTAAAACAGAAATAGTCTAAAAGTAATGTTCATTTTTACAGGAATATACCATATATTTATTTTACAGTAGTATATATATATTTTTTTTTTTCATTTTTAGGTGGACCTATTATTTATAGAATGCTGATATATCCTCCAACTCGACGTGCACTTATAGTTGGCTGTGGGTTGCAGATGTTCCAACAGCTGGCGGGTATCAACACAGTAATGTAAGTAATATATTGAGTAATATGTCATATCTACCTACTATATCCTTCCTATAAATATTTTGTATGTGCTATTACATACACATCTAGCGACAATGGACGATGTTATATGTAGGGGCACATATAAAGTACGATTGTTTTCGAATACAAAAAAATCATATTTTAAGTATTATAAGTTTTCATACTTCGTTTTTTTGTGACTTTTTCGTTAATTTGCAAGACTTTTTCTTACTTTGCGACAAATTGTGCAACAAAATCGTATTTGTTGTGCCGAGTATGAAAGTTTCGGATTCATTAAAGCTTTGTTATTGTGACTTTCCTTGGGCCAGGTTGGAACTGCAGAGTGCCATTGAGTCCTATGGGAGGTTTCCCAAAACATGCACAGAAGGATCAAAGTCAGAAAGGTTTTCCCGCTGTTTACAATCGTTCAGATCGCCAATATGACTATTACGATCTTTTCACAAGCATATTTGTGACATTTCCGATCATCAGAAATTATTGTATCTAATCGGAATTTTACCCATTTCGGGATTCAATCTCGTACTTTGATGAATCTGCCTCGTAGTGTAGCTTGGAGGCACCAACTTTTTTCTAAAGTAACATAAACTTTCAGGAGCATGGTGCTTGTTGTATTTTTTCAGCCACTGAGAGATTTTTCAGTGCTAGTGGAGAGTCATGGGCAACCCATGGCCATTCAGCTGAATTGAATGATGTCTGGGGAGAGTAGCATCTTTTTTTTAATTGCAGTGACAAGCGGCAATGATTGCATCAGGTAGCAGCAGACAAATTACATAATTGTCCAACAGACACTGCATGGATATGGGATATGGATATGGGATCCCTTATCCAGAAACCTGTTGTCATGATATAGGCCTGTAAGGGTTACTCAAGCAGGCCAAGGTATCACAAAAATCTTCCCCCATGTGACAGAAACAGATATATAACAAGCCTCTGGTCACTAGGGTCTGGAACCAGCCATGTGTAAAGGCCTCACATGCTGGAATGCCCAACTCTAATCCCTGGCTGATAAGGGCCATGCCATGTGGAGGAGTGAAAGCCCACATGGGGGTGAATTAGAGTTCACATTGGGACCCATCATAGGTGATGTGGAGGTCACACCATAACCCAAACTCGCAAACATTTATTGTCGCAGAACCCAAGATGGCCTTTCATACGGGTCCAAACAGCGCTGGATTTGGGTTCTCGGTTTGTCAGATAGGAGTATCTGGGCAGGGGCAGGTCACACAGTAGTGATGTTTAGTCTGTATGGGACCGGTGGGATCATTTAGAATTGATGAATCTAATTTCATCTTTCTATTATGTTCCCACAAGGAGTTATGGACATTGGTATCATTGGACCAGTCCATGCACTCAGTCCATACACAGGAGGCCATAAAACTCACACTGTGTCCTGCTAATGGTGACACCCCTTGCATTCCTGAGGGAGGGGGGAGTGTCCAGTTACCTGATCCCCTGCAAACTGGGATAAATAGTCAGCTCTTCTGACTATACTGTGATATTCTGTGGAGGACCAATTTCTATTGGAAGTTTATCCTGTGGTTTCCCCTTGCCTCCAGGACTAGAAGGACTTTGCTTGGTATAGTATAGGACTTCTATGTTTTTCCCTTTTTATTTTAAAACTGTTTGTACTTGTTTTATCGTATGTCCTTTTTTGTAACATCTTGTTTTAAACTTGCACTGTTATACTTTTTATAATATTAAATATAAAATTTAATAAGTTTGTCCTTGATGCTCTAAAACGTACCTAACCTCCGAGTGTGTAACTGTGTTGTGTGCCTTAGCCCTCTGTATGCTGTGTGCTGATTAACCCTTTGACTGCTGGTAAGGAGTGTGTGTGTGTTGGTTCTTTACATTAACCCTTTCTCTACCAGTGTGCTTGGCATCTCTCATCGCCAGTGTAAGAAGTATGAGAGTGGTGGCAGCAAGTTGTATATGAGTTTGTGAGCGTTGGTTGGTCTTTGGGGTGCTGTGATGCTAGTCTGACCTGGGTGTCAGGTGTGTGAGACTGAGCAGGGGACCCTCTAGACAGCCATGCCTAAAGTCACGTGCGTCTGAAGTGGCGTAATCGTGACACCTGTTATCCAAAAAGATCAAAATTACAGAAAGGCCATTTCCTATAGTGTACATTGTGCTTGATCCTAACTAAGCTGCACTGAGTCCATATTGGTTGCAAAACAAACATATTGGGTGTTATTTCATTTTTAGCAGACTTAAAGGGACAGTATAAACCTAAAAACGCTTTTGCTAAAAATCAGAACTATAAACAGTTGTGCTATCTTCATTGAACCGTAACCCCACCAATTCCTTTATAAATAGGGAAATTTGTTTTTTAATTGGTGAGTTTTATATAGTTTTGTTTTCAACAGGGCTCCCTATCTACCGTTGAACAAATAAACCCATGCCTTCTCTAAGCAGCAGCCTTTGAGCAGCTCATTATTAGAACTGCTCATTTGACTAGTAATTTGTTTTATCAGCTCCTTAGAGGTTCTGTAGGACATAAATCTTTTTTTTTCCTGCATATTATAAAAGAATTAAAGCTGCACCATTTGTACTTCTCTGTTTAACCCCAACTTGCACACCCCAGCCTGTCCAGTTATAACTACCCATGAGCTATTTTATAGGTGATAAATCACACCAGTGCAGTTACCCATAGCAACGAGTCAGTTCTAATTCTGCTTGTAGTAGACTAAGGAAAACAATTTGCTATTTGATTGCCACTGGTAGGTTCACTTGTGCAATTCAGCACCTATGTTAATAAATTAGCCTTCCAAAGTGCTGCTGAACTGGGGTTGCAACAGTAGACTTGTAGAGTGTTGCATATATTCTTTTGATTACATTTTTTTAAAAAAATGATGTGTCCATTCTACATCATGTTCCATATTGCACCTATTGATTTAGAGCAGTGATCCTCAACCAGTGGCTCAGGGGCACCATGTTGCTCACCAACCCCTTGGATGTTGCTTTCAGTGGCCTCAAAGCAGGTGTTCATTTTTGAATTTCTGGTAAGGAGGCACATTTGGGTTGCATAAAAACTAGTATAATGCCAACCAGAGCCTTCTGTAGCCAATTACAGCTTGTATTTATACCCCTAGGAACCTTTTTCATGCTTGTGTTGCTCTCCAACACTTTTTCCATTTAAATATGGCTCATGGGTATAAAAGGTTGGGGATCCCTGATCTAAATGTTTATCTATCTATCTATCTATCTGTCTGTCTGTCTGTCTGTCTGTCTATCTATTATATATCAATCTATCTATCCCTATCTATCTGTCTTTCTGTGTCTATCTATCTATCTATCTATCTATCTATATCTGTCTGTCTTTTTGTGTTTATCTGTCTATCTTTGCCTCAGTCTGTTTATCTATTATCCATCAATCTATCATCTATATCAGTGATCCCCAACCAGTGGCTCAGGAGAAACATGTTGCTCACCAACGCTTTGGATGTTGCTCCCAGTTGCCTCAAATCAGGCGCTTATTTTTGAATATCTGGTTAAGAGGCAAGCTTTGATTGCATAAAAACCCAGTGTAATTTGCAAACAGAGCCTTCTGTAGGCTACCAGTCAACATATGGGCTATCAAGCAGCCAATTATAGCTCTCATTGGCACCTCCAGGAACATTTTTCATGCTTGTGTTGCTCTTCAAAACGTTTTCCATTTGAATTTGGCTCACCGGTATGAAAGGTTGGGGACCCCGGATTTAGAGGAACCCTGAAGCTTAAAGGTGGTGGTATGTTTATGGTTACCACAGCAGAGACAATTGAGACAACTGAAATAACAGGCTTTCATTCAAAAAAAAGAATCACATCCAGGGTCATTTAGTAATGTGCTCAATGCTGAATTTGAAAACTTTCTTTGTCTGATTAGTCAGAACACACATGAGAATCTTTTGACGCATCAGTCACAACTCCCATTCCAATTAACAATTATGGGAATAAAATGCTACATTCTGGGTAAAAGACAGTGTTTGAAATTACAGCTGCAAATGCAGTGTGCAAAGGACAATTTCGCGATGCGATCGCGTCTGTTGCTTTTAGGTCAGTCCTGCGACGATCGTGTCGCAGGACCAACATGACAGCCCCCCTGGCTCGTTGCCCAGGGGGCTGCCATTGCTACAAACTCTCTACAGCGACGGCACATGCTAGTTAAACCCTTTCTCTGCCACAACGTATCCCATACGTCAGGGGTCCCCAACCACTGGGCCGGGGACCAGTGCCGGGCCCTGGGCTGTGCTGAACTGGGCCACCTCTGGTCCCAATTACCTGTGATCCCAACTCCATGATAACAGCTATGTGAAGCCCAGGAAGCTTTCTACTGATTGTGAAAAGGACCAAAGTACTTAAAGCTCCATGCTAAGTGTCAGGGGTTGTCATCACTTAGGTGGTAGTAAGAAGAGCAAGGGGCTGGGCGTGTCTAGTTGCAGGGAAACAAGCTCAGGTCTCCCACTGATTTTGTATTAAGATGAGCTGTATTATACCCACCACCCCTGGTCCTCAGAAAAATTGTCTTGATTGAAACCGGTCTGTGGTGCAAAAAAGGTTGGAGACCAACGTTGTTGGCAGTAAAACGGTTAAAACTTTGTTATGCATCTTTTTATCTATTTTGTATATGACTTACCAATATGGACACTAATATGTGTCAATATTGGGTGGATCACATGCAAGTTGTAGGGGATGAAATATACTGCAAGTACACTGAAATTGTGGTGATTTGCATCTGAATTTTGAACATCGTGCTTTGTTCATAAAAGCACTTTTAGTTAAATAACTAATACAGTGTCATTTGTTTTCCATGTGTACAATCTCATTTGCACTGAAGAAAATGTCATTTTTAGAGGAATAATAACATTATTATATCTTACTATAGGAAGTGAGAATCTATATATGAACCCAACTTTTATTAATTTCTGACAATAAACTTAAACAATAAATTAAAATAATTAAAAGAATGCAATTAAGAGTGATAGCACAGTGGAAAAGCATATAAAGAAATGAAAAAGAGAAAAGGTAGGTCATAGGTCAGCAATAAACTTGCTCAAAACAGTACAGTTGAGCATTGTGGTTAGGTTGAAGAAGACTCCATGTAAGGAGCAACAAAGTAACAACCGAGAGGTAGTCACATACCACCTTACCCCCAATCATTTTTGAAAGCACAAAGCAGTCAGGGAGATTTAAATGCAATCTATATGGCTAAATATTGATGGTTTCTATAAAAATACGTTACATAAAATTAATTTACAGAGCCTTCTTTTACTCCCACACACTTAATATGATATGGTGTGATATGGTTAAGTATTCATTCTGAATGTATGGACTATATGGATATCATTGTGTAAACAGCAACTTATTTTAAAATGGCTCATATAAAAACTTGCACTGAAGTTTCTCCATTTAAATATACATAAAATGTGCACATCCCCATGATACATTGCTATTTAAATATTGCTAAAATGTACTGAAATGCATTGCAAAGCAGTTTTTGAAGAGCTTCAGAATCAATTTAGAATCGGCTGTATAATTCATAGGCATATAATGAAGAAAAGCCAAAATGCCCTCTGGCAAAAATCTGGAAATTCTAATTATGACTCTAATGGATGTAAATGGTTATTGTAAGAAAATATGGACCACCCACTGCATTTTCTAGGAAAAGAAATTGCTTTAATTGCAAAAAAAAAAAAAAAAATGCAAAAAGCACATTTGTTTTAAAAAAAAAAATATTGTATTGATCAAAATTGATCATAAATAGGGCTTTAAAGGACATGTAAAGCCTACATTTGCCTACAATGTATATCAGTTGGGCACATCTCCCCCACCCAAATGGCATTGTTTGTATTGCATATATCCCCTCTGTTTGCCTGCACCATCTCATTTTCCTAAAGCAAATAGCAGCTTTCACTCGGTGGCCATTTTTCCTCTGATACATAATCAGATACATTTAAATCTGCAAAGAGCACACACACACAGACCCTTATTCAGCATACATTTCATCAAGAATACACACAGGCAGAACGGTCTCTAATAAAAGTTCTGCTTTGTTTGAGCTGAGCTCATGAGAGGAGGTTAGGGGAAAAAAACTGAAGCAGGTAGCTAGAGCGGAGTTTCTATGGGAACCAGCAATGCCATCTCTTTACTGGCTGCTAGACTAGGGGGCGTGTTTAGTAATCTGAGCTTAGAACAACTGAGCATGCCCACAAGCCAACAGCCAAAGCAAATTCCTGAGGGAGGGGGCCGAGTGGGTTACAGGAGGAGAAGGGAATCTAAGTGATTAAGGAGATGTTGCAGCCTTACTATTAACCTCTGGACAACCAGTGTGGCAGGTATACTCTCTTGCCTTCAGATTTATCAAAGTGAGAAATTAAAGGTCACCATAGTATGAGATTAAAGTTTAATGGTGAACTCGAACTTGACAAATACGCCTGAGTAACCCCTTAGGAATGAATAGAAAGTGGGGGAATTTTACTGTGGTCAGCTTTAATTAACACAGTAATAAATCTGCCCCGTAGTGTAAAATGTTTTGTTGTCATAGGGGCACATTTACTAACCCACGAACGGGCCGAATGCGTCCGATTGCGTTTTTTTCCGTAATGATCGGTATTTTGTGATTTTTTTCAGAAATTATCGCGACTTTTTCGTTACCAATACGATTTTTGCGAAAAAACGCGAGTTTTTCGTAGCCATTCCGAAAGTTGCGCAAAATCTGGCGATTTTTTCGTAGCGTTAAAACTTGCGCGAAAAGTCGCGATTTTTTCGTAGAGTTAAAACTTGCGCGAAACCGTATTGGTAACGAAAAAGTCCCGATAATTTCCGAAAAGTCGTAAAGGCGCCGAAAAAAACGCAAAAAATACGAAAAAGTCGCAAAATGTTCGTTTTCCAATCGGAATTTTTCCAATTCGAATTCGTGTCTTAGTAAATCAGCCCCATAGAGTTACTTTGTGGGGTAGTTTGCTGGATTGACTGTTTAAAAAATATATATGCAGATATAGCTAAAATGCCACTATTTTGCAGCTGTTACTTAATTTTCAATACAATTTTATAAATTATGGTTGTGTGAGTTTATTTATATGCCTTATGTTTGATTTTTTCCCACTTTCTTTTTAAGGACTTTTAGAGACCTGGAACATCTGTTTAATAAGCAAACAGCCTGGAAACTGCCATCTGCTATTATGTTTATTCAGAAACACATTGTTGGCATGTCTATATACCATTACAGGCCTACTTGTTATACAGCTTGCCAAATTTCAGCATTTAACATTTGCTGGATGACCAGTATTTCATGTATTGCAGCTGTGAGAAAATCTAAGTATATTTCCTTCATAGATTGTAACCTCTTCAGGACAGGGGACTTATTCCTACTGTATACTGAAATTCCTAGCATGGAAATATTTATTCTCACTGTCTGATTTATTATAACTGTACCCCTGTTGGTGTTCATGCCTTGTTAAGCATTGCATACACTTGTTAGCACTATGTAAATAAATGTTAGCACTATGTAAATACAGCACATTACTTTTATGGTCCTCCAAAAGCAAGTATTATTCTTTTTAGAATTTATGAATGCCTGGAAATAAATGTAAACACGGAAAATGCTTGTGTTATGTTACCAAAGTAAAAATGTAATTAAAGAAGACTTTGAGATATTTACTACATTTTTACCTGTGGACCTTTGGGGTCAGGATTTTTGACACCAAAAAAAGTTGCAACTTTTTTGAGATCTATTATGTGTTTTTTTTAATGACAATTTTGAATCTGAAAACTCTCCACCTAAAACCTCGAGGTCATGTTAAAGGTAAATAGCAGATGTCCCTTCCCTACCATGGAAATTTTTTTTGTATTTTTGACACTAGTTTTTGTGCCTCAGTTTGAAAAAGTTGCGGTTATTATGCTTTTCATGAATTTTTTGCGACTTTTTCCAGCACATGCTTTTTCACTTCGAAGTTTTTGATAAATGTCTGACATTACTAGAAACGAGTTTATTTGTGGTTTCAAAAAAGATAAAACAAGATAAATTCGAGTTATAGTAAATCTGCCCCTTAGAGTTGGGTAATGTCTGTGTAATAATCTTGAAATATTACACAGGGACTACTGCCAACTGTTTCAGTAATGTTGTTCACCGTGATGTACAGTCAATAACATTGCTGCTCTGCAGCACTGGAGTCCTGTGGTCATTTTCAACCAGGTCCTTATCTTTTTGGAATTTTATGTTCTCCCCATGTCTGTGTTTTTTTTCCTGTTACTTGGCCAGGTTGTCCCCAAATTTTCCTGTGGCATATGTGTGTCTGTGTGCATGATGTGTTGGCAGTATTTTAATCGCTGGCTGGTACCTCGTACCTGGTACTGACAGCTCACTTATTATGTACATGCGTGTGACATAGGCAGGTGAGTTGCATTAACTGCTCTTACATCAGACACATGCGCTTAATGAGCTGGACAGTTAACTTTCTTCATAAAAGACATTAAGGTATTCAACATTGGTTTGTTCCCAAAGCCTACATGGCTGGTTGATGCATAATTCTGCTAATATGTACAGCCTTACAATCTTTCCCCTGTTTTTGATTCTTTATTGGGCAAAGCAACTTGTTATATTATCTAGGTCAGTTATGGTTATGGTGTCCACACTGCTGAGTGCAGCTTGTAGTTAAATCAGTGTAATCTCTATGTGCAGATCAAAGAGGATCCAAAGAATGCTGCTGGCTGTTTCTCAACCATACTTTATTCAGTTCTTGCTGGGCTACAAATCCCAGCAAACTTTAACACATTATCAAGAGTTAAAGCATGTTGGGAGCTGTAGTCCAGCAACACCAGGGCTATAACCTTAAAGCAATTTTGCTTTAAGACTATGTTAAGAAATGTTTCCGGCTTACCCGAGTCAAGGGTTGCATTAAAATTCAAAATAGTCCTCCAGTGATAACCCTACCTAATCTGTGTAAATCTGTTTCCATATATTTGTACCTGCATTTAGAATTGGACGCATTAAACCGTTTTTCTAGCACCAAACAAGTAGTGTTTGATTTCAGTGACATTAAAACAAAACATTAAAAATGTGCGATTAAAACTTTCCACTGAAACCTTTTTTTTGTAATCACAATTTTTAAAACCTGAACCCCAGTAGATACCAACATGTTTAGAATTTAAGAATTTGTTAGGATAAATTATGTAAAAATTTGGGGGAAAAAGCTAACGATCATGCCCAGACTAAAACTCCAAAATGGTTGCCCTTTTTATTGGCCTCCACTGGGATCACCTGACTGTAGCTGGGAATGATGGGAGCTAACTTGCCTGAGTGCAGACAAGGGTATTCATAATCAGTTAGTAGCGCTGTGCTTCCTTGGTCACAAAAAAAGGCTTTATTTGAAAAAAAATTAGTGGTCCAAAATTTTTTCAAATAAAGCCTTTTTTGTGACTTGTGGAGTACAGCGCTACGTATTGATTACATATATATACATATATATAAATAAATAATAACTTGCCAGGTACTGACCATCAAAATACAACCATAGGCAAAAAAAAAAGCAATCATGGCACCAGATCTGCATAGATTAAATACCAGTCTTTATTCAATACCCATATCTATGCGTTTGGATCCCCATAGGACCATCGTCAGGGGAAGTAGATATGGGTACTGAATAAAGACTGGTGATCAATCTATGCAGATCTCGTGCTTTCTATGGATATATACTTGTTTAAAATAATCCAGCACTCTGCATAAAAACATATGTTTGAGAAACAAATATAATGTAGCAGAATATACACATATTATATTTATTGAATATAATAGCGGAAAAATTATGTAAAATCTGCTGAAATGTAATTAAAGCTGTTACTGGAAATATCAGTTTTATCTGAGGCCGTGAACAGAAGGAGCATATGGAATATACCCAAGTGCGTAACTATAAAGCAAACGGATCCTGCATCTGCTAGGGTCCCAATGGGCACTGGCTGATAACTACTTTTAGTTTATTAAAAATATGTTATTCCCAAAGGTCGGAGGGCACTAAATGAAAAAATGAAAACTGTTTTGATTTAATAAACATCTCCTATAGTTTAGTGGAGTTTTTTTTAATATAATTCTTCTATACTTATATTTTATTCTACTGAAGGATGCATCACTTAATCTTAGAATGTATGAGGCCCCTGACTGCCCTCCCTTTTGCTTTGGTAAAGATTGTTAGAATCTATATAATATTGTATCTACTGAAGTAATTGCAACTGCTGATCATTATTATTGTTACTAATGAAGAAAAAGCTTTTTTATATGTCAGTTTAAACTGGGGTATTGTGCAAATTAAACTGAGGCATTGTTTGTGAAGATTCTCATTCATCAAGGTCATGGTATATTTGTAGTAATAAGTTAAATCTTATTGCTGTGTTTTTCAAGAAATAAACAGCAGGTCCAGCTGATTTAACTTATTTCTACAGAGTTGTTGTGTCACTCAAGATGCAGTTTACCTGATGTTTCTATAATATTTGTCCTGAAGTGGAAGATAAAATAAATGCCATGATGTACTGAGAGGTTTTTACTAGTATATACAGTGGATATAAAAAGTCTACACACCCCTGGTAAAATGTCAGGTTCCTGTGCTGTACAAAAATGAGACAAAGATAAATCATTTCAGAACTTTTTCCACCTTTAATGTGACCTATAAACTGTACCACTCAATTGAAAAACAAGCTGAAATCTTTTAGGTGGAGGGAAGAAAACCAAAAAAACTAAAATAATATGGTTGCATAAGTGTGCACACCCTCTTCTAACTGGGGATCAAGCAATCACATTCAAAATCATGTTAAATAGGAGTCAGCATACACCTGCCATCATTTAAAGTGCCTCTGATTAACCCCAAATAAAGTTCAGCTGCCCTAGTTGGTCTTTCCTGACATTTTTTTAGTCGCATCCCAAGCAAAAGCCATGGTCCACAGAGAGCTTCCAAAGCATCAGAGGGATCTCATTGTTAAAAGATATCAATCAGGAGAAGGGTACAAAAGAATTTCCATGGCATTAGATATACCATGGAACACAGTGAAACAGTCATCATCAAGTGGAGAAAATAAGGCACAACAGTGACATTACCAAGAACTGGACGTCCCTCCAAAATTAATGAAAAAACGAGAAGAAAACTGGTCAGGGAGGCTACCAAGAGGCCTACAGCAACATTAAAGGAGCTACAGGAATATCTGGCAAGTACTGGCTGTGTGGTACATGTGACAACAGTATACCATATTCTTCATATGTCTGGGCTATGGGGTAGAGTGGCAAGACGAAAGCCTTTTCTTACAAAGAAAAACATCCAAGCCAAGCTATATTTTGCAAAAACACATCTGAAGTCTCCTAAAAGCATGTGGGAAAAGGTGTTATGGTCTGATGAAACCAAGGTTTTACTTTTTGACCATAATTCCAAAAAATATGTTTGGTGCAAAAACAATACTGCACATCACCAAAAGAACACCATACCCACAGTGCATGGTGGTGGCAGCATCATGCTTTGGGGCTGTTTTTCTTCAGCTGGAACTGGGGCCTTAGTTAAGATAGAGGGAATTATGAACAGTTCCAAATACCAGTCAATATTGGCACAAAACCTTCAGGCTTCTGCTAGAAAGCTGAACATGAGGAGGAACTTCATCTTTCAGCATGATAACGACCCAAAGCATACATCCAAATCAACAAAGGAATGGCTTCACTGGAAGAAGATAAAATTTTCGGAATGGCCCAGACAGAGGGGTGATCTGAAGAGGGCTGTGCCCAGGAGATGCCCTCACAATGTGACAGATTTGGAGTTTTTCTGCAAAGAAGAGTGGGCAAATCTTGCAAAGTCAAAATGTGCCATGCTGATAGACTCATACCCAAAAAGACTGAGTGCTGTAATAAAATCAAAAGTTGCTTCAATAAAGTATTAGTTTAAGGGTGTGCACACTTATGCAACCACATTATTTTAGTTTTTTGGTTTTCTTCCCGCCGCCTAAAAGATTTCAGTTGAAAAAAGTTGAAAAAGATCTGAAATGATTTATCTTTGTCTGATTTTTGTACAGCACAGGAACCTGACATTTTACCAGGGGTGTGTAGACTTTTTATATCCACTGTAGGTCTTGCAGTATTGGGATTAAGAGGTGACATGTAAGATTGAAGGCTTTTTGTATTTGAAGCTAAACTGCAGGTGGAAATTGTTTCAGATGTGACAATTACTAATGCAGTTTTAGGTCAGGTTGTACCTAAACTTGTTGCATGCTAAAGAAAATTGTTAACAATCCATTTTTTTAATGTGCCAAAACAACCATTTAAAAAGTTGACACACATTTCTACATAATGGCTAATTAACATTTAATTATGATCCTTTCTACAGGGCTGTAATCCTTTGTATGCAGCATGCATCTTAAAGGAGTTGTTAAACTTTGAGTTAACTTTTTGTAAGATGTACAGAGTAATATTCTGAGACAATTTGCAGTTGGGTTTAATTTTTTATTATTTGTGTTTTTGTTTTTTTTAATTAATTTTATTTTACTTTTTGTTCAGTTTGGAATTTCAGCAGTTATCTGGTTTCTAGGGTTCAAATTATCTTAGAAACCAGGAAGCGAATTTTATATTTATAGGAGAGGACCTGAATAGAAAAATAAGTAATAAAAAGTAACAATAAAATTGTAGCCTTACAGGGCTATAGTATTTTAGCTGCTGGGGTCAGCAACCCCCATTTAAAAGTTGGAAAGAGTCAGAAGAATAAGACACATAATTCAAAAGCTATAAAAAAAAACCGAGTAATGAAGACCAACTGAAAAGCAGCTTAGAACCTTCTATAACATGCTAAAAGTTAATAAGTGAACTACCCCTTTAACAGCTACTTGGCTATTCCACATGTGTTCAGTCTGCAGGAGATAAACTTTGTGTTCAATCTGCTTTGTATCCTACAAGCCCCAGAAAAGCCATAGACATTTTGTTTTATCACATAATTATCTTTCCTGTTGTGTATTCCAGGTACTACAGTGCTACCATATTGCAGATGTCTGGCGTGGATGATGACAGACTTGCCATTTGGCTTGCTGCTGTTACAGCTTTTACTAATTTTAGTTTTACACTACTCGGGGTATGGCTAGTTGAAAAACTTGGCAGAAGAAAACTCACACTTGGAAGTCTTACAGGTATGGGATTTGTATGGAAATTATGTTTTCTGTTTGATAAATCAAGTACTTGTACATGCACAGTACACTGATATACTTTATGAAGACCCTTTGGGGAAAATAATTTCCAATACTTGGCAACTGTTTCACATTTTACCAGGAGAGTGGTCTGTGTATTTGACAAGAGGAACCTAGATTGCTAGTTATATACTCTAGTTATCATTTAGCAAATGCATAATGTATTCCTGTAAATGTAGACTCATAAAATGTAAGCTAAGAAAATGTAATAATACAGACAATAATGTTTGAAAATGGCACAATTTGCATATCCAATAAATGTAGGATTTAGTTTAAATCCAATTATGATGTTTTCAGAAGCTGGCCAGCTGAATTCTGATTTTGTCTGGTATTTGATAATCTGCATGAGATTGGAAGCATTGAATATCAGTGAAGCTGTGCTATCAGAGAATGTTACTGTCTGCAAAACACTGCAAGGGCAAGTAGTGTAGACTAATTGTGTAGTAATATAGACTACTTTAATCAAGATCAGATAGTGAAGCTGAAAAAAGAATGTAAAAAGGAAAGGTAAAAGTTCTGAGGAAGATCATTTTTATTGGCATTGAACCTTATTATTACTATTTAGTTTGTGCTGCACAAAAATGCAGGTTTTTATACTTATATAAGGTCATGTTTTTCATGTATCACAATTTCATATCTTATTGCCATAGGTACCACAGTTGCCCTTTTTGTCCTTGCTTTGGGTTTCTTGTTGTCTGCTCAGGTATCACCACCTGTTACATTTACACCAGGTGATCCTTCAGGTCCGAATTCTACTTGCACACAATATAGGTGAGATTTCTTAATTCATATATCTATATATCCGCAAGCAGATATATTGAACTGCTATTTGTATCTTTCATAATTGAACCCCCATTGCTCACTGTAGCCACGGTAACAGGTGGCTCTTGTGTTATGACTTACATCAGAGGATGCTGCCTGCTGCTCTGTGGTTACATTGACATCCTCAACTTTAGCCAAAGCAAATTGTAGGGGAGAAAAAGCAACAAAAAAATACATTTCTGCATCCTGTATCCTTAAATTTAATGAGCACTTTCATCAACCTTAGTTATTGAAATCACAATAATGTTACAGTTTCCTTTTCGCTAGAGAAGTCTTTATTCCCTTCACAGGCAAAACTTTAATTAGAACTATATAAATGTACTGTTTTATCTTAGAGATGCAATAGAAAATCATGTTATACTCTTATAGACATTGTACCATGCAGAAACTAGAGGAAGGCTGCATTTTTATTGGATTTTATAATAACAGAACAGAACAGAACAGAACATCCTCTGTGTTTCTTCTAATACACAGTCCAATATAGTTTATAGAAATCCACACTTTGGCATTACTTTGTGTCGTAAACTGCTGATAAAGAATAAATTCTGTGTGTACAGATTCACGCCCCCCCCCGACTAAAGGATTCTGTTCTCCAGCTAGCCTTAGTTATGTCAGCTTATGGCCTTGAAGACAGAAAAACTTATTTGGCAAAGACCTCGTTTTCTGTGAACAGATATTTCTATGAGTGTACAGTGGTAAACTGTTAACCCCTATGCTCATAGGTTTCTTATATGCTACTGTCACAAAGTCTATATAAACCCTGTGCTGTCTTTGTTCTGTAGTTCTGACTATCTTTTGCTCAGAACCCACGTACATGTCTAATAAAGCTTATCTATTTACCTCAAACGACTTTCGGTATCTGAAATTTCAATAACACTGCAAATACACTTTGTTTAGTGCATGGACTATCCAGTAAATGAAGTAGAATTGCAGTTTATAATATTTCCAGTGTGTTGTTTTTTTTTTTGTTAGGTACTGTATTGTGTTTGAATTGTCAAAAGTATGCAGATCAAAACTCCACTCAAGCCCCCTAGATTATCAGATCCATAAAATGCATTGATTTAATTCCAGTGTTAATAATGTTACAAAGCATTATGTTACAGAATGGTAGTATACTATGGGGCTGATTCACTAAGGTACGAATCCGAATCCAGAAATCCGATCATTTCTGATGATCTCAAATGTCTTAAAAATTATTTTCGTTTGAATACGAAAATTTCGTAGTTACGATCCGAATGTTCCGAAATTTTCATATTGAAACGATCGCTTGGGAATGGCCCCACCGTAAACGGTGGGAAAACCTTTTTTGACTTTGATCCTTCTGTGCATGATTTTGGAAGCCTCCCATAGGACTCAATGGCCCTCTGCAGCTCCAACCTGGCCCAAGGAAAGTCACGACACCAAAGCTTGAATGAATGCAAAACTTTCGTAATCATTGCCACAAATACGATTTTATCGCACAAATTGTTGCAAAGTACAAAAAAGATGCGCAAATTACAAAAAAAATTGCATAAAATACGCACAGTTCTAAAACTTAGAAAAAATATGACTTTTTTGTATTCAGACTCAATCGTACATTGATGAATGTGCCCCCCTATGTGTTAGGGACACAATCAACTCAGTATGTTCAACATTGGACCAAAATGTGCTTCTTCGAAATACTGTTGCCGCATGTTGTTTTGATCTCCTAAACTTTCTGTGTATATTTTTTAATCCCACATTATTATGTTTCCACTAGTGAACTTGGCCAAGGCCTAGAGACTTTTTAAATTCCCTTTCTATTTTCCTCCATAGAATGGAGATTCACAATAATTTACAATTCAGTCTAATTTTTGTGAAACTTTTTTCCAAACACACTAATTTGTTTTAACATTTTGACATACCACTGTCTTCATAATTGGTCTACATAATTGTACTGTGAACATCCTCTTTAAAAGCTCCACAGTTATGGGGTGGGAGGTTTACAAAAAATTAACACAATGCTACATGTAAAGAAAAGAAAATCAGGATTTCCAGCTGCAAAGCACTTTTAACTCTCCAGGTCAAAGAATCTCAGCTTTTAAAATAATGGCACTAAAATTCATAGAGAGCAGAATTAGACAAAACCCTGCAAACTCGTAAAAGCATTTAATAAGTAGAAAAAAAGGTTTAACATAATTGGAGTAATCCCCTTTTACAATTCACAGTAAATTGACTGTATAGGTAGATTTTATAATATATATATTATATAATTTAAATAGGCCATAGACTTTTCTTTCTCATTATCTAAATGACAATCCAAAACATGTCCTTGGATTTAATAACAATGTAAATGTCTATACTTGACATGTAGAAATGTGTGCCTGGTATATTCTGGATTGTTTGTTTGGTCTTCACCTAAAGATATGACAGCTGAGTCATAAAAGCTTGCAGTATGATATTTCCTTCTAGTAATTACACCTTTTTGGTAGTTGCGTTGAGCTCTTCTGATTAGTTAAAACAGGGGGTGTGTCATTTCTGGCCTAGTTAAAAATGATTCCCTATAACCCTTCATGCACTCTAGATCATAGAATCAATGGCTCTTACACTGAAGTGCGAGAGGACTGTGTCTATGTCTGAAGGTGTGGGAAGGCAGACTATATTGCAAGTCAAATGTTTGTTTTGTTTTACAGTTATTGTAACAAATGTATGTTAGATCCCAACTGTGGGTTTTGCTATAAGAAGAATGGCTCAAGTATAGTTGACTCTTCATGCATCCCTGTAAACACAGAATCTACTGACAGAGCTGCATGGGGAAGGTAAAGTACCCTTAAATCTTTGTGTCTTTTAAAATTATAGTTATAAAATTAAAGTTATAGTTTCTAATGCTAATAGACTACTGATGCACAAATATGGCAGCCCCCTCATAGAGGGGGACAGGATAGGTAATGTGAAAGCATAAACAAAAGCAAAAATACCTTTATTGCGAAATGTAAAAGCTCATACAATGTTTTAATTTCTGGTGTCAGTATCTCTTTAAATCGTATTTCTGAGGATGTGTACATGTTATTAATGTATTACTGTAATACAGTGGTTTCCATTGCATAGTGCTGAGGTCAGGACCTAATGGTGCCTATCCTGAAGCCTAGTTAGAATTTGGGGGTTGCCAATAACATTTTTTAAATGCTCCATTAAAAGGTCAGTTATGCTTGAATATCCTATATATTCTTGGAATTATGGCCAATAAAGCAATTTTTTAAGTATATGGAACCTTCCTATTAGCTGGGGAGTGTGATGAAATGTTGGAAATTAGAGGTAGGCATGCACTGAAAAAGTCTGAAACCCACTGCTGAGGTATCAGTAATTTTAGTTTTTTTGTTGATTGTTGCATTTTGTCTCTTACAGATGTATGAATGAAACCAAATCCAAAGCAGGGGGCTCCATTTGGGCTTATAACTACTGTCCCACTTCATACTCTTGGACTGCACTTTTAGGCCTCATTTTGTATTTGGTTTTCTTTGCACCAGGTAAGAGCTATGATTTCATAATAAACATCATAGCTGGTCTACTATAAAGCAAACTTGGGAAAATCTATTATTTAATCGCCCTCTAAAGCTTAAGGTATAAAATTGATTTTAAAGCTCCCTGCAGCTTTTGTAATGAAGTGGTACACATCAATAAAATGCCTAGCTGGCAGTGTCACTAACAAGATTGCTAGCAAAAATGTCAGATCATCGTTATTAACAGGAACATGTCAGTATGCTTTTAAAAATATACATGCCACTAACTAAATTTAAATTCAATTTGGGTTATAATTTCCCATATTGCAGCCATTTTATAAATATGCTGTGTATTGGATAATCGGCCATATGCTTGGAAATACTTGTTCGTCACATTACTAGTTGATGGAACGCTTCTGTTGTTGCCTATGTAAAGACTGTCTATTGATTATAAAAAGTGTTAATTCCAAGTTTGCAATAAAATAATTCTCTTAAACTTTTTCCAAGAAATGACAGTGGATTAATTATTTACTTAATTAATTAAACAAACTCTTCAGTAAATGTATATTTCTAGGAAGTAATACAGTGGCCAGAACATTTCCTTGAACTAAACCAGAACCCTTCTTTGTTGTGTTACACTGGATGGACAATCAGACATCATTATTTCTCCAGTGTACAAGATGGATGAATCCTGTGTCTAAATTTCCTTACAAGTGTTTGTTTTTCAGCTCTGAAGTGATGTTTTGCGTTGCCTGTCTTTTTTTCTTTTTTCCCCTTATAAAGAACTTGTATTGCCTATTAAAAATAATCCTTAAAGTGCTTATATCTAAAAAGCTCATAGAATTTATTGTGGTTCAGGATTACTACTGTATTCTCTCTGTTTTTGGCTGGCAGACAATTTCCTTTCCAAATTACTGCAGTAAGTAATTGCACTGTAGCTAAGGGGTATAATTATCATGCTGTGAAAAAAGTGGAGTGCATCATTATTGGTGATGTTGCAACCAATCAGCAATTCGATTTCAACAGTTAGAAAATCTAAGCAAAGCATCTGATTGGCTGCTATGAGCAACATCACCGGTAATGTTTTACTCCACTTTTTACACAGCATGATAAATATATCCCTAACACCAATGTCAAAAAAACCTATAGATCCCAGGTATGGCTAGGCCACCTGTTCTGGAAAAAATACCAGCCTTCCTGTATTATCTTTTTCCCCTGTTAGTAACATTGGCATAAAGCATAATTTTCACCAACCAGGCCAGTAAAATGCTGACCAGGTGGCAACCCTAGGTATGGGTGATTTAAGAAGTTAAAAGTGTGAACCACCCTTTTGCTTTTTGGACAATGGCACACTGGACATTTTGTGGGCCATATGATATGGTCTCATGGGTAGGTAACAAACACCCAACTCACGTTATTGCTCATCTGGATAATCCCTTAGAAAGAAAATTTGTAGATAGTATCACATGTATGAGATCCATTATCCAGAAAGCTCAAAATTACAAAAAGGCCATCTCCCATAGACTTCCTTCTAATCAAATAATTTAGATTTTAAAAAATGATTTCCTTTTTCTCTGTGGTAAAAAAACAGTTCCTTGTACTTGATTCTTACTACAATATCATTAATCCTTATTGGAGGCAAAACAATTCTATTGGGTTTAATTTTAAAGGAGAAGGAAAGGTAAAAACTAAGTAAGCTTTATCAAAAAGGTCTATGTAAATACAGCCATAAGCACTTACAGAAACACTGCACTGAGTCCTCTATCAAAAGAAACACAGGATTTCTTGTCTCCTTTTTTTGGAACATGTTGTTCAAGCATCTGACTTCCTCTCTCAAAAAAATCCTTAATTCCTTTGGCCAGGGCAGTTCTCATTCCCATTAGAAGGCTAAGAACTCACTCCCCCCTCCCTAAGAAATGTGTGATCTGAGCTATAATGGCTAGTCTGCAAACAGGAAGCTATTTAAAAAAAAAAGCTCCTGTGTTAAGCAAATGGAGAAACCTTCTAGGGCTCTTTACTAGGGCTGTTCTAGGTGGCACTAATGTGGTGAATTTATTAGCAGCAAAATACCAAAATTACTTTCCTTCTCCTTTAAATTATTTTTTTAGTAGAGATCCAAATTACCAAAAGATCTGTTATTTGGAAAAACTCAGGTCCCGAGCATATATCTATAACTGTACTACTTTATTTATTAACATTTCAACTGATTTCTGTTGTACTCTGGTTCAGCTGTATGCACTTTGAAGGGGAACTCTGGCTTCTGAACTAAAATTTGTTAAAAAGCCACACACAACACAGAAACCCCTCATATACATATCACTGTAATCTGTTCCTTTAAAAAGTATAAATAAATTCCATTTTCATATGCTGAAATCCAGTTGCACAATAGTTCTTCTCTTTTTGCATCATTTGAAATCCTGGCTGGGAGGAGGGACTAAAACATTAGAGTTACAAATTGTAACAACTTCTTCACAGCTTACAGACAGCATGCAGAAACTACATAACTCACAATGCATTGCACTGTGATGTTCCTTTCCCGCATGGAATTGTGGGATTTGGAGGATGCAGGCTAAGGACACTTGACTACTGTCTCAATGTAGTCAGCCAGATCAGCAGGCTAGGCTTGGGTAACAGTTCAGTCATATTATTACATTAAAAATCATGTTTACTTTTCAAAAAGCTTAAGTTATGTTTGGATGGAGTTCCCTTTTAATGAATTAGTTGCACAGCGTGTTACAAATGGGAAAAATGTGTTATACTAGTTATGTACAAAATGTAGACTTATGCTTTTTCTCCTGAGAGGTGGGGTTGTGAATGAATGTTTCATTTATATGCATTTCACCAAACAAATAAACCAGCTCTATATATTGTCAGTAAACAAGCTCACTGATGAAAATCTCACCCATTTCTACTTTTTCTTGTTACTGTAACTGTAAATATATAAAATTTTTATCAGTCCGTGTTTTACCCCATTGCCTGGTGTAAAATGTATTTTTCATATATTTTTAGGAATGGGACCAATGCCATGGACTGTGAATTCTGAAATCTATCCTTTGTGGGCTAGAAGTACAGGAAATGCATGTTCATCTGGAGTGAATTGGATTTGTAATGTTCTGATTTCACTCACATTTTTACACACAGCTGAGTATCTCACATATTATGGTAAGAAAATCAATTGAAAACATATATTCTGGTGAAATAAATATTTAATTTTTTTCTTTTTAAAACAGAATTATACTTTCCATATACATACATAATTTCTGTTATGCTACAATTGATTATTTCTATACCTGTGAAAACCATGTGGTCTTTTTCACTCTCTGCTATTAAATAGCAGTATCAATTTTTATTTATTGTGCTGGTGCCTGTGTGATTTGTATAAGCAATTATATTCACTATAACCTCCTTCAGCCTGTATTTCTATATTGTTGGCCTTTAGATACACCAATGCAGGTAGCAGAAAAGCACTTGCATGCTGTAGTGCTACCTGTATCAGTGTATCTATTAGGCATTAAGAAGGCCAGTGCTATTATAGTTGTATTGAGGCTCAGACTGTTAACTCACCTGGTACAATGTTCAGTTACAGACCCCTTTCTTCCCTCGCTTCTGCAAGGGTTCTGGTACATCTGTGTAACTGACGGTTACTGTGTCAGGACCAGTTGTATTGGCAAAAAGTTAAGTATGGGAGTGGGCAGCTGGAACTAAAACATTTTTTAGGGATGCTGGCCTGGTTTCCACAGATTTAACCCCCTGGAACCAAAATAATGCCTCATTACAAATAAATTTATAGTTTATTTTGTGAAGTTGTTTGGAACTGTGCTTGTTACAAGGGGTGCAGGCCAATCCTATTTTTACTGCCTGCCATTGGACAGATGTTAAGAACAGAGCCCTGGTGTGGCCTGAGTCCTCACCCACTCCCTAACTTGCTTCTCTAAATAGGATGCAACTTAGAGGATGGAGTGGCTACGTCTCTTGAGATCTAAAGCAGAGCTTATGCACCTGATTTCACATTAGGGGTCATTTACAACAACCCGAGTTAGAATTGCAAGAGCACTAAGGATGTAAATATGCTCCCTTTAGTGCTCCTATAAAAGCACTTCTGTCCAGGGTCTAGCTGCACTCTGCACCAAAAGCTAAATAAAAAATTTGGTGTAAGGTAGAGAGTGTAGTGTCAGCCTCCTCTCACCACCTCTTAAAGTGATACTGATACCAACATTTTTTTTTATAAAAATATGAACCTACTTCCAGACCTACCTATAGGTCATGTTGACTGTTTTTTCCTAAAAGTCCTGTTTCTCTACACGAATCCTACTGAAGATCCTCAACCCCGACTGTAGCTTCTCAGTCTGTCAAAAGAACTACATCATAAACTGTGAGGATTCAGCTTGCCGTTTGCTTCAAAGAGTTCCCCCTCCCTCACTCGCTCCTCGCATCGCATTGTGAACTAGAAAGCAGGCAGGCTAGACCTTTCCTTTGCCTGCCTACTTCAAAGGGCTGTGCCCCCTCTCTGCTCTTCCCACGAAAAATTAAATAGCAGGCCAGCTAAAGCTTTCCCGTGCCTGCCTGCTTCTAAGGGCTCTCCCTCCCCATTACACATGTACAACGGAGCTGAGCTTGTCACACACCGGCTGAAAGCAGAAGGGGCGTTGTAGGTCTGTGATTGGGCATATTTATTCACTTGGGAGGCATTTAAATTAAAACCCGGAAGAGGGGAACAAACATGGCTGCTCCGTGGGTCTGTAATTCGTGCTACAATAATTATGAAGCAAAAAAACTTTGCAGATTTACTTTATAAGGAATTTTAAGCCGATACAAATTAAAACACAACAGCAGGTGTCTGTATAACTTTAAGAATACAGCACTGACGAATGCAGGCAGCTCTGTATTCATGTATGTAATGTACAGTGTAATGCAATCCCAGCCTCGCTTTGCTCCATTTAGAAGTGATGGATTCTCTTTCTTGAAGTCCTCCTGTTTTCTAGTGAATCCGTACACTGCCCACTGTAGAAAGCAGAGGGATTTTAAATCCCAGTATCCATCACAGCACAATAGAACAAGGTGAGGGAGGGGCTGCTTTACTTTGAGTTGGTAAATGGTTTATTCGATTAAGGGAGAGATTAGTGTGGTTTCCGATTAAACATACCTGATTGGAATCAGGTATGTTTGTGAGGGAAAAATATATATTTATATTTGGAAGTTCAGATAGTGAATACTCCTTTTATATAGTTGAAATAGTAGGATCAGACTGTGCTATACCCTCATACTGTACTACCTAAGGAAAACAATATAGCAACTCCTACATAAAATACAAATATAGAGAGAAGGCAGTCGGTTATAAGTGAGTTATAACTATGTACCAGTTTTGCCCCCAATGGCCCAATAGACAGTGCCCCCATAGACAGTACCCCCCATACACAATGTCCACATAGAAATTGCCCCCTGAAGGGTTAACATGTTAACCCTTCACCCCCAAGGACAGTACCCCCCATACACAGTGCCCCCATAGACGGTACCCCCCATACACAGTGCCCCCATAGACGGTACCCCCCATACACAGTGCCCCCATAGACGGTACCCCCCATACACAGTGCCCCCATAGACGGTACCCCCCATACACAGTGCCCCCATAGACGGTACCCCCCATACACAGTGCCCCCATAGACGGTACCCCCCATACACAGTGCCCCCATAGACGGTACCCCCCATACACAGTGCCCCCATAGACGGTACCCCCCATACACAGTGCCCCCATAGACGGTACCCCCATACACAGTGCCCCCATAGATGGTACCCCCCATACACAGTGCCCCCATAGACGGTACCCCCCATACACAGTGCCCCCATAGACGGTACCCCCCATACACAGTGCCCCCATAGACGGTACCCCCAAACACAGTGCCCCCATAGATGGTACCCCCCATACACAGTGCCCCCATAGATGGTACCCCCCATACACAGTGCCCCCATAGACGGTACCCCCCATACACAGTGCCCCCCATTGACCCATAGACAGTGCCCCCCGAAGTAGTCGTCTTGTTCTTTTTCGGCGGCTTCTTCTGCGGCGGCGACAGGCCCTTTTATAAGGTTGCTTACGTGTGACGTAAATACACACGGGGTGCAACCTGTCGCCGCCGCATAAGGAGCAGGAGCGCCCGGCTCCAGCCAGCGCATCCCGCTGTCCCGAATTGTTCAATGAATGTCCCGCATTTCCGTAATCTATTAAGGAAATGTGGGACATTCATTGAACTATCCGGGACAGCAGGATGCGTTATTAAAACCAGGACAGTCCCGCAGAAAGCGGGACAGTTGGGGGGTATGTAAATGAGCTCATGTCAGAAAGGGGGAGCTTTGATTTACCTTTAGTATCTGGTACAGTTTATTAGTGTAATGGTTGTTTTGCTAATTTCTTTGTGAACAGTGTTTGTTTAAGAAAAGAATTGCCATTATAATGTGTCTTGCTGAATTACAAGATGAAATATATGCTGATGGTTGTTTTTCTCTTTTACAGGAGCATTCTTCCTATATGCAGGATTAGCGTGTGTGGGACTCATATTTATTTATGGATGCCTTCCAGAGACTAAAGGGAAGAAACTGGAGGAAATTGAATCTTTATTTGAAAGCAGGCTCTGTACGTGTGGTGCCTCTGATTCCGATGAGGGGAGGTATATAGAATATATAAGAGTAAAGGGAAGTAATTACCATCTCTCTGACAATGATGCGTCTGATGTGGAATAATTTTCCTCTGCAGATGCATGTTAATCATTTAAAAGCCTTCCAAGGAAGGGCAGCTATAGGTGACCTCACAGTCCTGCTTCTGGTCTGGTTCCTTCTACAGTTCAAAATGAACTTTTTAAATAACAATATTATCTATGTTTAATGCTGTTTTCAGTCGGATAAGGGTAAAAGAGAAAAATTTTACTTGGTTACGTGTTTACTTTAAGTTATACCGTGTGCTTTCAGACAATCTCCAAATTGTAATTTGCATCAGGTAATGCACATTACTTTGCAGTTTATTTTACAGTTTCTCATGGGTTTTTTTTTTTTTATTTTGTTCTGCTACGGAAATGTTCTTTGCAGTTGTCTAAGTCTTCCTTTGTTAATACCATAAGTTGAACTAATGTGGTTATAGTCAACTGTGCACGATCAAAACTAATTCCATGCACTTTTTTTTTTATTTGCTTTTTTTTTTATCTGTGAAAACTAGTATGTGAGTATTTGGCAGGAAACTTTTATATTGTGTATATATTTTTAACATTCCAAAATGTAATATTTTCTGCAAAAAATAATCTTTCTAAAATGTAGGAATCTAACAAAAAGCACAAACCATATATATTTTCAATTCCAATGGAAAATTTATTTTTAGTAGCTCCTCCTTAGATCAGTTCAAGCCTTTTGTTAATGCCAAGCAAGCCTCTACTGCATGGGTTAGTTTAGATAGCAGTTTAGTGAGGGGAAATCTCTCTCTATAAATGTGGAGGTGAGATTGTACCTTGTAGTGTAGAATGATTACTGATGTCTATATAAAGATAATTCACTATTTATATGTTTCTTTTGTTTCACAAATAAATATGAGTTAGATCAGAGCCTAAAAGAGTACAGTATCCCTTTATTGTATTGTTATTCACATCATCCTAAACTTAGGCCTAACTTATTCCCACATGCACAGGTTAATGTAGCATGCTATGTTCCATACGGGTAAGAAATACAATGTGGAGTAAGTAGCTTTTTGGGAACAGAGGGAAAGAAGCAAGTAAACCAGTAATACGCTGGAGAATCTGTATGCTAGACATACTGTATGTAGTGAAGTGACAAACACAGGAAAATAATGAAACAAGCCAGATAGGGGTTATAAAGGAAACTAAGATGGAAGGAGAGACAGTGGTTGCCAATAATCTTATTTAATGGTAGAAACTTTTTTTTGTTCTACTTTGCTTTTAATGGTGATTCCAGACACAGCTTTATCTACCTGTACATACTTGCATATTATTTTTATGTTCAAACCTCCTGTTTTCAAAAACAGTTTAAACAATTGTCTACATATAGCAGATTCTGCAGAGGACAGACCTCTGGGGCACTAATATTACTAACATACAATTTGGAGATTGAATATATATATGTATATATAAAGTGTTTGTCACATTTACATTAACTGTGTTGCCAAACTAACATTTATTATTGTATTGTTTGCCATTTACTGAAATCAAACTTACTATATAACACGCTACACTTTTCTACCAAAAGTGTACATTTTCACATAAATATAGTTGTATGCTCAATGTGTTGTATGTACGTGAGAACTTTTTGACATTATATATTTATAATGAAATGCTGCATTGTTTTCCCTGAGACAACCCTCTAAAACTTTTCCAGGATAGGCTGTATCTGTTTTTTTAGGGCCATTCATACTTCACACACCCCTACTACTATGACCCCTATATATCTAAATGTGTCACATGCACATGATCTATCTAAATGTTTGCAGGCAAAACATTTGTAGATCAAATAAGTACCACATATAACCAACTTCTTGTCCTAAATTGATTAAGTAGTGTATTTATGAAATTATGCACCAAAGTGGCCTGGGGTGCAGAATCATATCTGGCATCATCCAATGGTATTAAGAATCTTATTTCCATGATTCTTAAATTGCTATAGTCAGCACTCACATCAAAAATGATAAATAGGATAGGTGGTAGCATGCTCCACATCAAGGATATAGTGACAAGAGGGTCAGAGCTGAATTCATCCAGGCTTAAGCACTGCCTTTCTATATCAGCACTTTTGAGCTTCTGAGTATAAATGTAATTTAAAGGGTCCTTGTTGGAGACAAATAACATGGAAGATCCATGAATGCTTCATTTCTTCCTTTTGTAAAATATAGAATAACATTAGAGCTAAACAATCAACTTGAGAGAGTTGGAGTCAGACTGGTACTCAAAGGTATCTAGATTTCCCTACAGCAAGGGTCCCCAACCTTTTTTTTATCTATGAGCCACTATCAAATATAAAAAGAGTTGGGGAGCAACACAAGCATGAAAAAAGTTCCTGTGGGTACCAAAAAGGGCTGCAATTGGCTATTTGGCAGCCCCTATGTGGACAGGCAGCCTACAGGAGGCTCTGTTTGGCGGTACACCTGGATTTTATGCAACCAAAACTTGCCTCCAAGTCAGAAATTTTTTTTAAAAAGCACCTGCTTTGAGGCCACTTAGAGCGGCATCCAAGGTGGGTTGGTGCACAACATGTTGCTAGTAAGCCTCTGGTTGGGGATCACTAGCCTAGACGGTACACACATTCATTTCTTGTATATCTTTATGTTTAACGAAACAATATACTATGGAGCTCATTTACTAACATTCGTACTTTTTCTTTTTCACAAATTGTGGTTTTTAGTGCTAAAATCATGGATTATCCTGATTACAAAAAGACTCAAAAATATGTGGTTTATTAAGTGGGAAAAAAAGACAAAATTACGTCATCTAAATGCTGTCACAGTCATGTAGATGTCAGTGGGAGCTGAGCTAGGCAAATTATAACATTCTTTATTTTATTTGTGGTTTTTCAGGTTTTTATTTTATTTGTGAACACATGAAATTTTATTTTTTTTAAAAAAAAAAGGTTTTCGTATTCTGTTTGTTTTTATTCAGCATTTTAATTCATTCATGGGTTTTCAATTCAGATCTTTAAATAAATAACTAGATTTCAGTGAAAATGAGTTTTTTGTTGTTTCAAAAAACTCTAAAACCACTAAAATCAGAATGTTGATAAATGGGTCTTTATATCTCTGTACATAAAATGCATCCCTTTATATATGGCACATTAGGTTGTCTGTTCTTTAATATGCAAGAATTGCAGGTATACTCGATGACTCTATAAAATCATATTTGGGACCTTGTGACATAATGCTAAAATATTAGTTTTCAGGGCAGTGGAACTGATGGGAACCTGTATGCCTGTGCCACCTGTACCTCTGCTTCTCCCCATGTTTTGTTGCCCGTAACCAAGAACTATAGCCTGACAGTGTGACATTAACTCGGCTATGGTCTTAAGTGTATAAAAATGATAAATACAGTACTTTGTCTCTGAATAGCCACTGCAGTAGGAACAATGGCACATAGCCATATATACACACAGTGCTATAATGTCATAGAGCTGAGCTACTACCCGGCTGGGACTATACCAGCTTACCCAGTACAAATCATAGCTAATGCTGCATTATTAACTAAATAAGAAGGCTGGTATTTCCAACCCTAAATACAGCTGAGCAAAATGTTGTTCTACTTCAGCTTGTAATGGAAAAAGGAAGTAAACATTTATTTAACTATGCCCCAAACATTTAAACATTGCTTTCTATTATAGGGTAAACTATAGCTATTACATCAGGCTGCTGGTTCAAGAGGGAGTGTCAATGGTAGCTTTTCCCCATGGCAGTTATCTACAAAGGAATCCCACATTTGACATGAACCTTTACATGTGCTTTTGCATTTTGCTATAATGCTTAAGAAACAAATATTTAAAGAAGGGTAAAAAAGAGGTACAGAATTAAAATGTATAATAATTAAATGATAGAAATTTACACTACAGTTAGGCATGAAACTTCAATAAAAGAAGGTGCTTAACACCTTATTCCACTCTCATTTTAACTGATTTCTGCTTCTTCCACAGTGGTGGCAAATGTACTTTCTTAAATGAAACTTGGAATTTACATGCCAGTTAAATTTGTACACCACCACTTTATAAATATGCAATTATTTTATATCTTTATGTTTTTTCTAACATGAAATTAATGTTGCATATTTATAAATAGGTCACTTTGTTTTGAGATGCGACTTTTTAAAAGCCAGGGGTTAACATGTTTGAGGCAATGACTCACTGGATGTTTTGACACCCACAATAAATTGTTTTCTTCCCACCGGCTAGAAATCAACTGTGGGGAAACATATCTGGCGCGGCTACTTTCCGAAGTTTCTACTTTCCTCAAGAGGCAACTAAGGGCAATATTACGAAGTATCTGCACTGCATATGCCTACGGTGGAGGCAGTATATTGCAGGCGACTAATCTCCTTGTCTGTCATTGCCCTTAAGATCCACTCTGAGACCAATTTTCAGGTGGTCCTCAGTCAATTCACCCATTAGCCTAAAGGGTATCTGTAGTACAGTTTGGCCTCATTGCACTCATGTGCTGATACCCCACTGTAGGACACTGGGAAACATCTCTAGGTTTCTGCCTGGACAGATCAGTTAGGATTGCAAAGCATATTATAAAACTAGCTCTGGCTTGGCAATGGGCAGAATCAGCTAAAATATTCAGTTATGTCACAGGGACTTATTTATAAAAACTGAGCAAATTTGCACCCGGGCAGTAACCCATAGCAACCAATCAGCAATTAGCTTTTTTGAGGCAGCTGCAAGTAGAACAATGAAATCAAACATCTTGCCATGGGTAACTGCCCATATTCAAATTTTCCCAGTGTTTGTTATGACTCCCACTGTGTCTGTGGCCACCTTAATCGACATATGACACACACATTTCCTGTCATTCCCTTCCCAGCTGTCATTACCTCCCACTGCACCTCAGTGTATCCATGTTTCTTTCAATATGTGCTTACCTAAATATCAGCTGTTAGTGTGTTTAAATAAACAGATATAACTATAATTGATTGTTTGTTCATGTACTTAAAGTGATATTTACTATTCATGTACCAGGCCAGAAGCAGAGAATTCACATTGTGTGCTTTATGGCAAATCTATATTATTGCGGGTATTTCTAGCTTACATGTAGCTGCTGTCTATAAAAATCATTTTGGTTTTTTTTGGTCTGTTTTTTAAAAGTTGCGCTTTTATGAAAAACTTTCCTTGTTTCCTACTATATCTTATCCAATTTGTGTACGATATTGTAAGCATAATCCAGTGAACTGAGTTGTGGCAGTGTTAATGTCAGCGAAGTAATCTCCTATGGCTTACTGTACATTGTAAAGGATACAACTGTCCCTGCAGTGTAAATACCTTCAAGACCATGTCAGAGTAACTGATTTATCCTACTGCTTCTATGTTTTACGTAGAAAAGTTTTTACAGTTTGTGCTAATTATCAGCACTGTGGTGTTTTGTATCAAAGTGCAATGATGTCTAAACTATATGACAATTATTTAGAATTGTAATAAATAAAATCTATAACAGTCCTAGAACTCTTTGCCTTTTTATATGTAGTTATTGGAAAGTTTTTATATTGGACTAGGCTAACATGGAGGACTTCACTGTAATTCTTGTAGTTAAGTAGATTTTAGCAGCAGGAAAGGATTTAAGAAAGGCACATGTTGGTTAGTGTCATGGTATTTCTGTTTTCTAAAGAGAAGTCCCTTCTAACCTGAACTCCATAAAGGAAAGTAAAATAAACTGTGGCAGCAGTACACCAGATGCAATGATCTTAACACTGGGAACATAGGTCTCTTACTGTAACTGTGGCTTATGACGGAAACTGTCTTTAGAAAATATATTTTGCATTATACCTGTAGTTATAAGTTGTGCACTTCCTCAGTTTTAAGTGGAATATCATCTATATCCCCCACATATCACTGCCATTGGCACTTAGACACAATGAAAATAATCCAAGCCCGTACAGTGCCACACTGCGTACACTGTTCCTTCATTTGAAAAAATAGTAATGGAAAAATGTTATTAAAGGAACAGGAACACCAACATTTTTTTAAAAATAATTACAATATAATGTACTGTTTCCCTGCACAGGTAAAAGTTGTGTATTTGCTTTAGAAACACTACTATAGTTTATCTAAAGAAGCTGCTGTGTAGCCATGTAGGTAGCTGTGCAAGCTGGAAAAGGGAGAATACAATGGTGTTCTACAGAGCTTTTCTGTTATCTGCTAATTAACCTGTGCCTTTTAGCCCTATTTCAGTTGCCTCCATTGCTACCCAGCAGCTTGTTAATATAAACTGTAGTCATGTTTAATAAGCAAACAGATCAGTTCTACCACTGCAGGGCAACAGTACATTATATTTTAATTACTTTAAACCACTTTTTTTTTTGTATTACTGTTCCTTTAAATGGTAGCTAATCATCTGATTTAAATGTTGTTTACAGGTTTTATACATGCCATAAAGGTTCTGTAAGTGCCTAAAAGTACAACAGATCTGTGAGGCTAAAGAAACTACATTACATATGCCACGTGACGTAAACCTATTGACAGAGCTTATTTGAGTTGCCCTTTAAGATAAAATATCATGCACTAAAAACATTATATCTTACTTGATTCGATTAATAATTTAAAAGCCTTGTCAACAAACCTTGAAAGGGAAACTGCAATCAGTACTCAATTACTATTATCTGTAACTGTTGAAGATGTTATTTGTTATCATTAATAACAGCTGAAATGCTACAACTATACCTAATATGAAATGGAAGTCTAACAGCGACCAAGTTCAGCATCGGTTGTAGCCAATAAGTTATTTCTGTTTAAATCCATATTGTTACATTATATTGTTTTCACAAGCATCAAGATGCAAAACAATGAAAAGGTAAAATGAGCCATCTATTGGCTCCTTCCATATCTATTCTTGTGTGTTCCACCCACTTACACATGATTCTATTTGAATGTGCTTGCAGTATGACTAAATTAGTGGAGGCTTACCGATAGAACTTTCTATAATTGGCACTTTTTATCTGAATACTGATATTGGATTGTGCATTTCTGTTCATTAGAAGAACAGAGGTGACAGCTGGGGTAAGCACAGTGACTAGTGAAAACAAGATAGAAGAGGCAAGCCCCTTTAGTTTGCAGCTTGTATAGATTCTAGGGGGAACAAGGGATTGCACAGCTTTACACCTAATACCAATGATCTATAAGTAACAGCAGGAACCTAACTAAACATTATATGCTTATGAAGCACATCTGCATTCTCTTTACAATGTTAAATCAGCTGTTATTTAAATGGTAAATTCTTTACTGGTTTTCATCCATATAAAATAGGTTATGATAAAAGCTAAATCTAATTAAAATTCATAAAGCATCCCCCTCTCCATTCTCTCTAAATTTCTAGATGCCGTTAGAATGGCAATGTGTGCTGGGTGATATTGCCATTCGACTGGTGAAAAATCCATTCTGATGGCTGCTGCGAAGGTTCATTATGTTTAACAACAAAAAGTTTCGACTCTGTTTCCCATTACCCAATGTAAATGATTTCATGGCTGAATGATTAGGGGGCACACGTGAATGAACACAGGGAAGCGACAGCATTCTTTAGCATTTCTAAGAAAATATAAACACTTCTGAATGGATCAGCAACACTGACACAAATGCAAAATCTCTGCTAATTCTGACTTATGTATTTTGATAAAGTGTGCCCTGCCCAACCCTTTTTAAGGGTTTTATACAAATGTTGCTGTTTTTTGAAAAATAAAAATGATGTCATGGTTTCTGCAACATATGTTACAATGTGTTCTGTTTAAACAATGAATAAAAGTCATTAATTACATTGCTATTGTGATTATTTTGTGTATTAGGTTTCAGTTGCCAGATGTCCAGATGATGTACAAATGCAGAGGGGCAGGTAGTACAGTGCTTATTCTGGTTATACTGGAATTAAGGTATTACATCTCTTTTAGCGCCCAACACTAAGAGCTGTGGCAGCCTGCCAACAAACACCGAATACATACATTCTTGTCATGAAAGTGGCATAGGGCTTTCAGCACCCAACATAACACAGTAAGATCCAGAATGACCATCCCAACAACTTTTTTCTTTAAAACAACAAACTGGTAAGTGAAACACACAGAATATATACTCCTATTCTAGTGCCATACAATGTAGAATCTACAGTGCCTGCATATAAAAGTGCCTGTTAATTCTACGTTTTTGGTCAGCCTTCTATCCCTCTATTCTGTGCTGCATGAGTTTTCATAGTAAAATGAAGCATATAATTCATAGCATAAAACAGCTGGCTAAGGGACATTGCATTTTACATTGCCTATAACATTTAACAAACAGACACCATTGCATGTACTAGACATCTTGTATTGCACAGCAGAACCTTCTTTTTAATTTTATTGCCCTTATAAGAAGTGCTAGACCACATAATTCTTAACCTTATTTTTCCTGGAGCGTCAATGGGTGAATTGCAAACCAAATGCACTTTTATTAGAGAGACTGAACTGTTTTTGTTGAATTTGTAAGCATGCAATTATAATAGCTTGTAGGAGTCTGATAGATCCCTCTCCTCCCTTACTACAAATGTTAGCTGGGCCTTCAAATACATGCCATGGTTGCACTTACAGTATCGGTGTGGCATGTAAAAAAATAATTGATAAAAAGCCCCTTAATGGCACAAGCATGAAAGGCACAGAGAGATTCTGCAGTTTACACGTTACAATTGAATTTCAATTACATTTACAAAGAAAGATGCTTAGAATTACTTAATGCAAAACTTTATTTTTTTTTTTAATATGGTTTAAATTCTCCTCTATTTAGACAAGGAGAAAATGTGGGGTTGGGCTTTTCCCTTTTATTGACTGAACATAAATGGTGTATCATAAATATTTAGAAAATACTTTTCTAAAGAATTTCCTATCTATCATACCATAGGTACAGCTATTAATAGACATTACACCTTAACTTAATGCAACACTAATAAAACAACAGGAGTCCTTTTAGAAGGCAACACATTTAGATTATTTTTGTTAGTTCTGACAGATTTTTTGTTTTCAATTTAGATTCACATATGCTTTCCAATGTTTAAGTGGCTTTGTGCTTCTGGGAATTTTAGTAATAATTCCCATGTATACAAGCCGCCAGCTTTATATGGCAGTCTGTATGGACCATTAACTCTTACCTTTCTAAAAAAACAGGGTTATTTTCTAATCTAATATATAGACTGTATTATTGTAAACACTAATATGCCTTTTCCTTTATACCTATGTTTCTGACTGCCACGAAGCTCTGTTCTAAGGCATGTAAAGTAACTTATTTAATGGAGCTTGCTGCCCCCTAATGGTAATTATGTTAATAGCAAGTTTTCTATTACTTGCTACAGAGTGATTTCCGGTGGAACATTCAGAGCATTTATGTTCCTGTAGAAGGTCACACTGCACAGAGACATCATGTTTTTCAGCTGTATATTGAGTGCTATCTGTCTGAGACCAGGCATGGCTTTTTCCACAGACATACAACTGATTTTCCTTTCTAATACTACGAGAATGTGGCACGTCGCTTAGCAAATTAGATACATCATACATATCAGATTTACACATATTTGTTCTTTTTTCAATTGGAATAAACATTTCACTTGTTTCAGGGGAACATTGTACAAATTGTCTTTGTATCCCTGGCTGTCCTGTTTGCCAAACGCCACCTTTGTCTTTAGAGGATTCTCTTGGCATATCTTCATTTTGTTTTCTATGTAATAGCTGTAAAAGAAAGGCAGCATTCACTTGATTTCAGTTTAAATTGGGCAAGATCCTGTCTGTTTTCTCAGTTTTATTACAATTATCCTAGTACTATTTTTCTACAGTTCATTTTTCATGAACATTAAATTAGTAATGATCATGATCAGTAATCATTTCATGATTCCAACTTTGGTTTAACTGAAATAATCAATGTTAACCTAATGTTAAAGGCAAATCATTTCAACTAACAATTTATCTGCAACTATGACTTTTTTTAATTGATATAATTAAAAAACAAAAACTAAGATTTGGTTATTATATAAACAAAGTTCCTGGATCTTGATTCTCTCTAAAAGATCAGAACGTGAAATTCTCCATTTCTTAATGAATATTAGATGTAATAGCTAGTCTAAATGAATCTGTCACTACTTTATAGGTACTGTTAACTCTTAATATGTTATAGAATGGCTTATTCTAAGCAACATTTCAGTGTAGAACATAATAGATTAGAGAAGCCCTTTTTAAATTAAATGTAATTAGATTGTCTATTTATGGATTGTTAATGAATTATTATTAACTAATTTAAAATTATTTATTATGAACTTGTAACATAAATATTCTAATAATGAATTATAAGGTGTTGGAACTACCCTATTGGAAGAGGGTAAGGGGTAACATTTTGTAATGTAACTGAGGGGGGGCTTTACCCTTTATAACTTGGTACCTTTATTTGACGTTTTATGCTTGTGAATAAGCACAGGACACTAAGGGGCTGATTTATTGGTGCAACAAAATCATATTGTCGCCCTGAGTATGAAAGTTTCGGATTCATTCAAGCTTCGGTATCGTGACTTTCCTTGGGCCAGGTTGGAGCTGCAGAGTGCCATTGAGTCCTATGGGAGACTTCCAAAGTCTGAAAGGTTTTCCCGCCGTTTACGATCGTTCGGATGCGAAAATTTTGTGACTTTCAGATCGCCAATGCGATATTATCATGACTAATATGATTTTTTCATAAGCATTTTCGTGATATTTGCAATCATCAGAAATTATTGTATTTAATCCGAATTTTTCCCATTTTGTGTATACTATTAAACCCTATAAAACAGCCAATTCGAAAGGAACTTTTCAATTGGTCTTCATTTTTTATAGATGTTCCTTTTTCTGCCACTTTCAAATGGGGGGAGTCAAAAGCTATTGCTCTGTGAGGTTGCAAGTTTATTGTTACTTTTTATTATTTATTCTTCTATTTGGGCCCTCTCCTATTCATCTTTCAGTATATGGTTTAAACCACTACATGGTTGCTAGGGTAAATAGACCCAACAACAAGGTAGCTGCTAACATTTCCAAACTGGAAATCTGTTGGACAAAAATATAAAAAAAAAAAAAAATTTAAATGTCAGATTGTCTCAATATCACTGACTATATAATACTAAAAGGTGAAGGTGAACTACCCCTTTAATGCTATAGGGGAGAGGATAATTTTAGATAAACAGTTTGCAGAAAAGAGCTGTAATGTGAAGATGCTGTGCTCACGTAAAGAACTGGTAAGGCTACATCTCTTGCCATTACAGTACAGATGTACTAACAAAAACAGGGGGCTTTAGTTGTTCGACAAACCCAAACTTATTACTCTGTGCTGTAAACCAATGAATGGGGGTATCCAGCCTAAACACCAGTGGGGGGGATAAACTGAACATATAGAAACAGAATAATTTAATGAATGAATTGTAAGCTATCTTTAAATAGGCTGCCCTAAACAAACATCAATTCTGGGTGACGAAACATTTGTGCAGTCTATTTGCAAGTCTAACCTGCCCATAATGGTTTCACAGCCTCTGCTTTGAAAGAATGTAAGAGCCAACAGCAGGTTGCAGGAACGTATGGGTTTCTCCTGAATGATCTATACAACTTACATATCAGGTGCCTAATTGTGAATAATTCTGTTTCCAGCAAGGCATTCTTTGCTTTTAGGTTTGTTTTTAGTAACCACTTATTTGGATTGAACAACAAATAAGTATATCCTTGGTCCATTCATTAGGTTTCAAAAAATCCATTTGTTGGTTCAAGAATAAAATTTTATTTGGTAGAGTGAATAATGTGCCATGTAAACAGTGTAATTTAGTTCAGTACCACCTAAGATGCTGCCAAAATTCTTATTTACTCCCTTAAAATATCTCACCTGGACTACTGTAACTCCCTATTAATTGGCCTTCCCCTCCAAAGACTGTCCCCTCTCCAGTCCATAATGAATACTGCTGCCAGGCTCATACACCTCTCCAACCGCTCCTCCTCTGCCATGCCACTCTGCCAATCCTTGCACTGGCTTCCCCTACCATCCAGGATAAAATTCAAACTAATGACTCTCACATTTAAAGCAGTTCATAACTCTGCCCCACCCTACATCTCTGAACTTATCTCTAGGTACCATCCAACCCGCTTGTTACGCTCCTCTACTGACCTGCTCCTCAACTCCTCTCTCATTCCCTCCTCACACGCTCGCATTCAAGACTTTGCAAGGGCTTTACCCTTTCTCTGGAATTCGCTCCCATGTTCTGTCAAAGACTTTCTCCCAATCTCTCTGCCTTTAGAGAAGCTTACCCTAATTTAGTTTAAAGTGATACTGACACCTATTAAACCCGTTTTTATTTTTTACACCTGCCATTGTGTTTATGTTATGAGCTTCTAAACTGTTATTTTAAAAAAATCCAGTTTGGTCACATTACTATTAGGAGCAGATCAACTACTACTCCACAAGGCAGCCATGTTTGCTCTTCTGCACTGCCATGTAAACACCTCCATCAAAAAAAATCACCCAATCACATTGCCTGCTTTAGGGGGCTCTCCTTCTCCCTTCTGTTACGCACACACAGAGAAATAAACTTTGCTCTTGCTGTCCATTGTCTGCTTCAAAAGGACTCTCCCCTTCCGCATTACACGTACAGAGAATTAACAGACACCATCAATCAGAGTAAAGCTGAAGTAACCATTCTCCAAGCTTGTATTGTGGTTGGAATCGGACCTCAACTGTGAAAGATTGACGGCGTCTGCTAATTCTCTGTTCTTGTAATGCGGAGGGGGAGAGTCCTTTTGAAGCAGGCTAAGGACTGCAAGAATGTGAGAGAAAGGGGAAAGAGAACCATAAAAAGCTGCAAAATAAACTCTCAAACAGCGAGGGAACACATCCACAGGTAAATGCTGCAGGCTCACAAGCATTGGGGAGGTCACATGGTCATGTTTAGTTACGCTGCTTAAAGTAATGTTGGGATCCTCCCAGTTTTTTGACGTCAGCTACTCCACTTCTGACAGACAGCTTCAGAAGCTACAGTCGGCTTGCCAGATGGTCGGGGCCAGCTATCTTTAACAGGATTTACTTAGAAAAACAAAACTTTCAGGAAAAAATGGTCAGCATGGCCTATAGGTATGTTTGGATGTAGAATCATATTTTGAAAAGTACTTTTTTGCTGTCAGTATCACTTTAACATGACCTCAGTGTGCTGCTAAAAGCAATACCCTGTGCCACACCTCTCACAACTCTGGTCTTGCCCATTCCCACACCTTGTGTCTCAACCCTTTCTCCTTGTAGATTGTAAGCTCTTTTGGGCAGGGCTCTCTTCACCTCTTGTATCGGTTATTGATTGCTTTATATGTTACTCTGTATGTCCAGTGTATGAAACCCACTTATTGTACAGCGCTGCAGAATATGTTGGCGCTTTATAAATAAATGTTAATAATAATAAATAATTTAGAAATAAAAAGTACACCATAATATATATATCTGTGCGTGTGTACAATAAAATCAACTCATAATGAGAGAGCACCTTTGTATATAACAAAGTATTACTTTAAGGGCTCTGGCACACGGGGAGATTAGTCGCCCGCGACAAATCTCCCTTGTCACGGGCGACTAATCTTCCCGAACTACCATCCCACTGGCGAAAATGTAAGTCGCCGGTGGGATGGCACACGCTGCGCAGGCAATTTCGGCAAATTGCCGAAAATGCCTCGCGACGCAACGCGGGCGCCTAATCTCCCCGTATGCCAGAGCCCTTATACAATACCCATGTAAAACATAAATGACCACTCTCTAGATGATGATAAGAATCTCTAAGTTCCTATTAACAATACCTGTACCTCACTTCAGCCATATCGAATATACTCGCAGCATGAATTGATAAATAAATAGTGCAAAAAAGTGAATGATTTGTAAGATGCGTCCTTAAGAACCACGTCGTTAAATTTCCCAGTGTACATCACACATACCTTACTAACTTTAGAAATTAAATGTGTAAAAAAATAAAAAAATTAATAATAAAGTCAGTAATGTATATATGAAAGATAAAATATCAGCACATGACCATAAAATATTGAGATGGCTTTAGGTACTGAACTGTCCACTTACCATACCATAACTTGCACTAAAGCAGCTTGTGGAATTCCATTGGTGGGACACAGGGATATCATAGCCATAAGATGACTTATCTAAAAGATGGGTAAATAAGTGATCAAATACATCAACAAATGAAAATTATCTACAAAATACCTGTTCTGGACAGACTAGGTGCATATAAAAGACATGGGGCCCGATTCACTAAAGTCCGAAATAAGGAGTGCTATTTATAGCATGTGTTAAAAATCTTATCACTTCTTATTTTTCGCTCGATTCACTAAAAGGACACTTGTCATAATTAAGAAGCAATGTTCTTGGCGTTATTTATCTTGCGACGACATATTTTCAAGCAATATATTACGCAGCGCACAACATATTACGCAGCACGTTGCTTGAAAATATGTCGTCGCAAGATAAATAACGCCAAGAACATCGCTTCTTAATTATGACAAGTGTCCTTTTAGTGAATCGAGCGAAAAATAAGAAGTGATAAGATTTTTAACGCATGCTATAAATAGCACTCCTTATTTCGGACTTTAGTGAATCAGGCCCATGTTGTTAAGTTACAGTGGCTTGCAAAAGTATTCGGCCCCCTTGAACTTTTCCACATTTTGTCACATTACAGCCACAAACATGAATCAATTTTATTGGAATTCCACATGAAAGACCAATACAAAGTGGTGTACACGTGAGAAGTGGAATGAAAATCATACATGATTCCAAACATTTTTTACAAATAAATAACTGCAAAGTGGGGTGTGCGTAATTATTCAGCCCCCTGAGTCAATACTTTGTAGAAGCACCTTTTGCTGCAATTACAGCTGCCAGTCTTTTAGGGTATGTCTCTACCAGCTTTGCACATCTAGAGACTGAAATCCTTGCCCATTCTTCTTTGCAAAACAGCTCCAGCTCAGTCAGATTAGATGGACAGCGTTTGTGAACAGCAGTTTTCAGATCTTGCCACAGATTCTCGATTGGATTTAGATCTGGACTTTGACTGGGCCATTCTAACACATGGATATGTTTTGTTTTAAACCATTCCATTGTTGCCCTGGCTTTATGTTTAGGGTCGTTGTCCTGCTGGAAGGTGAACCTCCGCTCCAATCTCAAGTCTTTTGCAGACTTCAAGAGGTTTTCTTCCAAGATTGCCCTGTATTTGGCTCCATCCATCTTCCCATCAACTCTGACCAGCTTCCCTGTCCCTGCTGAAGAGAAGCACCCCCAGAGCATGATGCTGCCACCACCATATTTGACAGTGGGGATGGTGTGTTCAGAGTGATGTGCAGTGTTAGTTTTCCGCCACACATAGCGTTTTGCATTTTGGCCAAAAAGTTCCATTTTGGTCTCATCTGACCAGAGCACCTTCTTCCACATGTTTGCTGTGTCCCCCACATGGCTTGTGGCAAACTGCAAACGGGACTTCTTATGGTTTTCTGTTAACAATGGCTTTCTTCTTGCCACTCTTCCATAAAGGCCAACTTTGTGCAGTGCACGACTAATAGTTGTCCTATGGACAGATTCCCCCACCTGAGCTGTAGAGCTCTGCAGCTCGTCCAGAGTCACCATGGGCCTCTTGGCTGCATTTCTGATCAGCGCTCTCCTTGTTCGGCCTGCGAGTTTAGGTGGAGGGCCTTGTCTTGGTAGGTTTACAGTTGTGCCATACTCCTTCCATTTCTGAATGATCGCTTGAACAGTGCTCCGTGGGATGTTCAAGGCTTTGGAAATCTTTTTGTAGCCTAAGCCTGCTTTAAATTTCTCAATAACTTTATCCCTGACCTGTCTGGTGTGTTCTTTGGACTTCATGGTGTTGTTGCTCCCAATATTCTCTTAGGCTGATGCCACACGTGGCGTTTTTACGCTGCGTATTTTCTAATTCTCTCGGCGGCTGAAAAACGCCTGATATCATCATCCATAGAAATAGCTTGAAAAGACGCGCAGCAAACCACACAAAGCAGAAATACGCTAGAAAACGCCTAAGCACGGATTTTTCAAGCGTTGGCTGAAATACGCCAGTACTTGCAAAGCAAGCTATTCCTATGGATACGCAAAGGCAGCTGCCAGACCTAGCGGAAATACGCGGCGTTTTTTGCTATTTCACACTATTAGCACCATGGCAACGGGATTTGCTTACGTCACCAGTGCTAGGCTGAAAAACGCCATGTGTGGCTTGTGCAGCGTTTTTAGGCTGAGAAAAAACGCCGCGTAAAAACGCCACGTGTGGCATCAGCCTTAGACAACCTCTGAGGCCGTCACAGAGCAGCTGTATTTGTACTGACATTAGATTACACACAGGTGCCCTCTATTTAGTCATTAGCACTCATCAGGCAATGTCTATGGGCAACTGACTGCACTCAGACCAAAGGGGGCTGAATAATTACGCACACCCCACTTTGCAGTTATTTATTTGTAAAAAATGTTTGGAATCATGTATGATTTTCGTTCCACTTCTCACGTGTACCCCACTTTGTATTGGTCTTTCACGTGGAATTCCAATAAAATTGATTCATGTTTGTGACTGTAATGTGACAAAATGTGGAAAAGTTCAAGGGGGCCGAATACTTTTGCAAGCCACTGTATATGGCAAGAACCTTTGAAACAGGTAGGAGAGGTAAGCAATCATGAGCTAAGAGGCTCAGTTTGTTTATCTAGGCTTGTGCTTCATTAAAGGAGAAGGAAAGGGATAATCACTGAGGATGTCAGAATGTAAGGAATAAGCAATTATATTCACCGGGGAGGTGATTATAATTGCTTACCTGACACCCCATGCCAGTACTCCTGTTCACAAAAAATACAGACAGGGTACTACTGCATTTTCTTATGGATTCTCTCTATGCACTTGCACAGTACAGTGAAAAAGAAGGTTAGAGGCAAAAAGCTGGCTCTTCACTCTACTGTGCATTTGCATCTGACCAGGGCTGAGGAGAAGATTGAAGAAGTGAAAGATCGCTACATGGTGCTCCTACAGAAGTACCCTAAACCGGTGCAGTTTTCCCTGAACAGGAGCACCCACCTGAGGTTAAAGTATTATATTTACTGGGGTCGGGGGTTGCCTAGCATTCAGAACCCCCACTGATTCCTTCTTCTTTAAACAAGTTCTGAAATTCATCAGGAGTGCATGCAATGCATAACACTTTATGACACATTACTGCCTGGAAACCAGCAGGTGAATGCCATCTTATTAAACACAATAAAGTCTCTTGATCAAAAAACAAATCCATTATTTAAACACTAAACAATATATTTACAACTAGCAAGAAAGGTATCTTGTATTTACTTATATTTTCAGTGTCTGAAAGGATACTTAAGAGCTGACTGGGGACTTCCGGGATCTCATTCTAAAAGAAAGTAAAAGTGTTAGCACATGAATTTTTTTCCTTTAAGGGGGAACTATCAAGAAAATAAATATTTAATATAAGCTTCATCTCATTAATGAATATAATTCATTAAAATTTCTGTACAGTTTTTGAAATAATTAAGTTATTCTTCACTATTCCCCTCTGAGCAGCCTGACTCTCTACCAGCAGGCTTTATGATGGAATTTGTTATATTGAAAGACATTTATCGGCTATGTAATAAAAGGTTGCCAGGTCCAGTAACCCATAGCAACCAATCAGCAGGTATCATTTACTGGGCATCTGTTTAAAAGCAAACATCTTATTGGCAGCCATGGGTTACTGCACCTGAGCAAATTAGCGCCTTTTATTACATATTAGGGGTACATGCTGTCAACCCTGGGAGGCTGTTTCTTAGGGGTCTTGTTACGGCACACACAGTGCACGCCAATCCAGCGTGGACATGTATAATATAATGTCATTGTGCATGCGCAGAATGCGTTTTTTAATGACATTATCAATATGACAAAATTATTTAGTTAGTAAGTAAAAAAAAAATTATCACATGTCAGAAAGCCATTGTTTCTACAAATATACCTGTTCAAAAATGTCCCCAGGGTCAATGCAAAGACGGTTCTTATTAGGGCAACTAAGAGAAATGTAAAATATTATGTTACAAATGAAAGCAACATTGAGTGTAACTTCTGATAGCAATAATGACATAGACATGAGAACTTAATATACAACATACAGTACTTGCTATTTTGTTATTAACATTTTTGCAAGTAAATGGAAGCCAAAATATATATCAAGATATGAGGTGCTGCTGTACTTTTTAAATTTATTTTTTTTCACTTTCAAAGTCTATGTCAACCTCACTGCAAAGGGTACTTGAATGTAAGATAGTCAGATAGTCAGAACTGTGGCCACAAATAAGAAATTAAATAAGTTAAAGTATTATTCTCACTATTTAACAATATACAGGCAACTGTCAGATGGAAAGCGTATATTGCCATATTCACCTCGTGTCAGGAACTTGAACCAGGGTTCTGCAATGTACTAGCCACTGTTCCTCCTCCTTTCCTGCCATGTCTTTGTTCCCTGATCTGACTTCCTGGTTTTGACCATGGCCCTTTACCTGACTCTGTACATCTTCTGCCTGTCCTGACCTTCAGATTGGTTAATGGACTTGGCATGTTTTCTGCCTGCCCTTGACCTTTGGGCTGTTACATGGACTCTGTTTGCTGCTAGCCCTGATCCTTTGCCTCTTTTATGGACTTTGTTTTTCTTGCCTGTTTCATATTTTTCGTTATTAAATTTTGTTTAAACCTGCAGTTCTTGTAAGCAATGTGTTTACTTAGCACATCGGCTACTTACAAACCCGCACTTGAAATGCATCAGGCTTGCACCTGAGAAAGCTTGACTTTTAAATGATTTGTCAATAAAGTATTCCCTTTTAGCCAAATAGCCAAGCTGCTGGTCTAAATATGCTTTTGTACAATATATTTTTTTTTACCATTTGATCATCACAGCACCTAGACCAAGGATCCCTCTCTGGATGAATTCTAAAATAGTGCAGTGAATGTAGTGCATTTTTTATCTACTTATCCATCTACCCATGGAGAGACTAGTCACTGTGTTAAATCTGTGTTGCTGTGGGCGACTGATCTCTCCGAAATGCCTTTCCATCGGCAACAAAGTGAGCTGCCGGTGGGAAGGCATAAGCGTCACTGCAGGAAAAATGAAGCGGTGCGTATTGCCTTTCCACTGGCGATGCATATTTCGGAAAGTTTAGTCACTCGCTGTAGCAGAGATTTATTGTGGGCAACTAATTTCTTCATGGGGCATTAGCCTAAAAAGTCTAATGCTGCTAAAATACCACAACTGAATCCTTTCGATTGTAGTTAAATATTGACTTTGTATTTTATATACTGTGATCAAGAGCCAAAATTAAGTGAACCAAAGAATGACAGAAATACTCCTCACACTACTGTGACATAGGGAGAACATCCATTCCCTCTACAGATATATCATTTTGTCCCAAGACAAATGATATATCTGCAGGACATATGGCAAAGTATATACAAATAGCCAAATACATAGCCCAGTCAAACATTTCATATGGATATGTACACACATATAAAGGAATTCACTTACGTGACTTCATGGTCTTCAAGGCATATGGCAGATTTAACAGCAGTGGGTGTCATGGGCAGCTCAGCAATATTTTGTGAAAGAGGAAATGCTACTGGCTTCTTTATATCAGTGTTTAACACCTTCTTGTCTAAATTAGGATCAAATACCATTACAATTAATTTCAGTGCAGCCTTTGTAAAATATTTTATTTGTAGACTTAATTTCATTGTAAGCTGTTCTTCTAACTCGCAGACAATATACTTTATTTATTGGATAAAATAATGCTGTTCAGGCAGACAAGTATGAACAGGTAGAATGAATAGGTACTTTATATAAAATATCTTGCTTTTTGTAGAATGGGGATTTATCAGTCTCCTGTCCAAACACGAAAAACAGCTTTGTCAGCACACTGAACAGCCAAGGTATTTAAAACATCAACTTTTATTCATTTCCTGTTAAAAACACAACACCTGACGCGTTTCGTGCGCATGGGCACTTAATCATAGGCATGTACTAAGCAAAAATTACACGGTTTAAATAGTCCATCAACTCATGACATCACACATTAAACCAATTAAAAAAACAGAAACAGGAAAGAAAAAAGACCAAAACATACAAATACCCTGGAAAACTCACTTGGAGGGAACGTAACAACTAACATCAAAAATGGAATTTAAACCATGCGGTGAGTGCCTAACATAAAGATCCATTTCACTTCAGCTTTCAAAAGTTTAGTCCACATACTGCTGCCTCTCTCATCTGGGAATAATCTGTCAATTAGTTGAATTTGTAACAAGGACTCATCTCCATTGCAACAGTTAATAAAATGCCTTGAAACCGGATTGTTTCCATTTTTTGCAACAATATTACCAATGTGTTCTCGCATTCTACATTTCAGTGAACGGGTTGTACAGCCCACATACTGAATAGAGCAACAAGCACAAGTCAACAAATAAATTACATAACGGGTATTACAATTAGCGTAAAATCGCATCTGAAAATTTATCTCCTACCTTAAAAGACAAGTCAACCCCCTAAAGAATTTTGGCCTAATAAAAAAAAAACATAATTCTAAGCAATTTTCCAATATCAATTTATTATAATTATTAGTGCTTTAAAAGTTATTTGTAAATGTAATTGCTATAGAAAGCAGCATTTGCTGGACTCCTGGTTGTTACTTTTTAACCAATGTTTCAAGCATCAGAGCCACCAGGACAGAGAATAGAAAGGACAGGCAGACACTGCTTTTAATAGTAATTATATATAAAAATAACTCAAAAAACATTACAAATATGTAATAAATCTATATTTAAAAATAGCTTAAAATTAAGTTTTCTTTTATTAGGCAAAAAATTATTTTTGGGGTTGACATGCCTTTAAATTACTTTGTGGTCATATACAACAGCCCGGGAGAAGAAGATTAGAGCACACTAAAATTTGTACGCTTCTGCACCCCTTAGTGCTCATTCAGCAAGTACTTCTTCCCCTGTCTGGTTGCCGGGCTGCACCATGTTGAATTACAAAAAATGTTTGGTGCTGCATCAGGTGGTGCAGGCCTGTCCTGTCCTTAGGAAAGGGTACCCTTGCAACCTCTGCCAGCATATACTAGGGTGGTTTTTACAATCATACCTGTAAACTTTTTTGCATTAAAGGGAGGACTAAAGCCTAACTAAAGAAGTAGGGTAGAAATGTTGTACATTAAGCTTTGGCCTTCTGTACCAGCCCAAGGCAACCACAGCCCTTTAGCAGGGAAGATATGTGCCTCTGAAAATGCCCCAGAAGCCCCCCATCTTCTTTTCTGCTGATTCCCTGCACATGCTCTGTGCTGCGCTTAGTTACTGAGCTTAGGGACTGACTCACAATATACTGTATATATAGCATATAAATGTCACAATATGGCAGATTAGTTACTTATTTAGATTACATGGTAGCTCAAAACCAGTGCAATTAGCAACATAACTTAATTGTCAGCCCTGTAGCATCAGTTTATATTTGGATTATATTTACAGGGCAACTTATTTTCTGCTTGATAATCTGTGATGACCCCTTAGCTTAGTGTCTCAACAGCTGCCCAGAGCGCACTGAGCATGTGAGTGTCAACAGACGCTTTACAACATGGGGTGCTCCTGTGAAAATTTCAAAGTCATTGCTGCTATTGAGATGCTGAAAATTCAGGCTGATGCAGCAAGTACGGTATATAAAATATATATATATATTATTTTTAGTGTAAATTTTTCTTTAAAAACAAGTGTATTTAGTTACTCTACTACATCCCCTACAGTCACTTTTCACTGCTTCCCTCATAAGGTTTTCCATTAGATACAAAAATACACATATATAGGGTGCAATAGAAAGCCCCTAAAGATTAAAAGTAAACTTACATGAAATTCCATTCAAATTCATTGTCAAATAAGAATACTTTAAGATAACTGTTTAACTCACTGGTTGATTCCATTTTCCTGGATATCTGATTTACAAAGTACAGGTTAAGAAGGTCTAAACTGATAGATGAGTTTTCTTTGCAGGCTGATCCTGACCGGTCCATTTTTGATATGAGCTTCTGTTTTTTAAAAAAATCCTGTATTTGCAAAAATCATGTTTCAGTAATCAGGTAAATATAACTGAATAAACTGTGAGAGTCTATAACTATCCTATACATTTACTTTTACTTCATTATAAACTCCAAATTTGTACCTGCCACGGCTGCTACCTTTAGATTTGTCAACACACCATAAAGCAATTAGGCATAAACAAAAAGAACAATACATCTCAGATGCTGAAGGTATGGTTGAATAGAATTAAAAAGATACATTGAGTAAATAAGTTCATTTTATGATTTTCAAGGTATGTATAAGAATGCCTTACTGCATACTTTTGCATTTTCACACGGAAACCAGCTCCTTGAGTCAGCACACGAGTAGACGCGATACCTGTCATTGCAGACCGTGGAGCAAGCGGAGGTGAGTGGATCAGTCCCACGTCTTCCATTAGTGTAAGGGCTTTACTATAGACGTGAGTTGCTATTTCTAATGTTCTGCCCTGCGTCTAGCTTACAATTTCTATTGTCTCTTTTATTTATACCTTTACATATGTTTATTAATTATTTTGAAATAGGATTCCCTTTTGCCTTTTCTATTGTATAAATTTATCACATAATTGGTGCTATATTATTATTTATATACTGGTTATAGGTTCTTAATTTTAAATCCATAATTATAACCTGCAAATGCTTGCCAGATGCAGATGATGCATACAGAGTATACAGGTCTTGGTTACTGCTGTTTGTTCAAGTACATGTTCTATTATGTTGCTCCCAGAAATCTAAATATAATTAACAACTAAATACATTTGTATCCTTGTACTTTGCGCTTTTATTTTGCTACATTAAGTATTATCATGCATTTGATTAAACCAATAGGAACCATACTTTCTGGAATATTTCTGGACATCTCCATCTGATATAGACTTGTTTGTAATGAGAAACCATCTGGTTAACTTGGGCTCACCAAAATTTAATGAGCAGGGGTAGAGGCCTTCACTTCAGTGTACAAAACTGTGAATAGTATACACTCTATCCTCGCTAAGGGCTTATTCTGAGATTTGTTTAAATAGCATAGCACGGGGTGTGGTTTTAAAGGTCTTAAAAGGTCGCAAACAGTCAAATATAGAAAGTCAATACTTTTGAATAATGCAATAGGTCCAGGGGACATAAAAAAAAAGATTGATGGCATTTTGGACACTTATCAACATTTTCTAAAAGTACATGCTTGAAAAAAATCATTAATTGTGGTACGTTTGAAAATAATGTTTTGAAAAGCCAAGCTGTCCATTTAATAGCCAAAACTGTTTATGCCAGTTTCTTAATGATTATTACTTCTTCCTGTCTGGAGCCATTGTCAAAAAGAACATAAAGATATCAGAATTATGTATGTATTCATATGTTGGTGAGAGCATACAACTGACTGTGAATGTGTGGGTAAAGAATTGTGCTTGAATTTGTGTGTATTTGTGAGTGCATAACTGGCTGGAATTTTATACTGTGAATATCTGTGGAGGAGAGAGGCTGTGAAAAATTGTGTGACTAGGTTTAAAGTTGTTCCTGTGTGTGTAAGAGAGGCAGGCTATGACTGGCTGTATTTTTGGTATAGCCATGTGGGGATCAGAAATGATGTGACAATGTTGTGAGTTGACTCTTACAACTGTGAGAAATTATCTCAAAATGAAAATTACAGGGCTAGTTACCAAAACCCTAGTAAAAGGGCTAACCTCTGAGCCAACAGTGTATGGGTCATTACACCTAACTGTATAAATTATTCTACTTCACTGCTTCTCCTTCACTGCACTGCCTTAACTCAAAAATAAAAACAGCATGTCAAGAATAAAATGCCAGTGTATGGGTTCAATAAATTTTATTAAAGCAAATTGGTTTTAAGTGTTGGTGCCTTCTTTGCATTGCTAGCCAGACAAACAAAAGTGGGAATGAGGCCCGAATAGTATTAAGCTAGTACAGATTGGTAAAATGTTAACGCGCACCAGCAAGGTCTTGACTACTCATCACATGCTCTTGCCAAGATCCCTCCACATCCATAATAGCACTTCGTGCAGAGCTGCTAGCTTGTCGTTGAGTTAATTATTCATTTTTCAATTGTGTAAGTGTGGCAACTATCATGTGCTCCCATTATACCAAACCATTCCCCACAGCACTAGGGGTCCGGCTTGCCAAAAATGCTTATAATAAATAACCACTCCATAAACCTTTAAATTTTTACACTTCCAATCTGGAATATTTATTTACATTATAAACTCACCTTCTGCCTTTTTCTTTCATGTTTATAAAGTATTCTACTCCTAAAAAACAGATATGGATAAGAAATGCACATAACTGCATTTAAATATAAATGCACATATTTACTATATTATGGTAAGCCATGCAATAAATTAACTGATAAGCTTTCCTGGTATTCCTTAATTCACTGTGCTCCCATTCCTTTCTTAAATATGATGTAAAATTGGTAAGGGAAGTAATTTAGTAATTGTTTGAGATTTTTGTTTAAATGTTAGTTAATAGCATAGGAAACACAAGTTATTATTCCACAAATGTAACTGCATGTAAATAGTTTATTAATGGGGACTTGAACAGAGGAGAGTTAAGCTGCTAAATCCAGTCAGATATTGGTTTGGCAGGCCCATCAGAGGGCCCCATACACAGACAAATATGCTGCTGACTCTGTCTTAAAGGGGCCAAATTGGCAGCTTAAATCTGCCAATGTATGGCCACCTTAACTTGGAAAAACACACACACAAATCACTCACTCACTGTGCAAAATAAACTATGTCCAAATGAAAATGAAGTAAACCCTTTTGCTTAGGGTGAAAGGCTGAACTTGATGTATGTGTGTTTTTTTTTTCAATCTCAACTTGCATGTAGCTAGAGCTGGGCGGTATGATCAAAAATTTATATCACGGTATTTTTCAAAATTATATCGGTATCACGGTATTTGACGGTATATAAATAAAAAATAAATAATAAATATTGGTGGCCCCCCACCCCCCCCAGCCCCCCCCCAACAACACCAACCCCAGCCCCCCCAACCCCAGGCACAACCCCCCCAACCCCAGCCACAACCCCCCCAGCCAGCCCCCCCAACCCCAGCCACAACCCCCCCAACCCCCCCAACCACAACCCCCCAGCAGAACTTACCCAACTTGTGGTTCCTCCAGCTCCAGCGATGCGTCCTAGCGACGTCGCGTGCGCGCTGACGTCACATGCGCGCCGACGTCACGTACGCACGGGCGCAACCCGGATGTGATTGGAGAAAAACAGCAGGAGGCGCGCATACCGGTATAGCGGTTTAAAACTTTTTTTTTAAATGTTTAAAACTCATACCGTTTTTTTTTAAAAAACCGCCCAGCACTACATGTAGCTATATAAGGTGTTGTAGAAATCTGGAAGAGCTACAGGACTCAGTAAAGCATGTTGTTGCCCCAATACATGGATAACACTTTTTGTTCAACTTTTATAACCTCATTTAAAAGAGCAAAAAAGTGACACTCTGCCAGCACTTACTACAAGTTCTGCTCACCTGGTGCCCCCAACCCAATTCATGTTGGCTCAGCTTCAAGCAGTATCACAAGCCGGTGGCCAAAGCCTTAGTCTGAAAGGAAAAACAAAAATATATTTGTAGTTAATGTACCTTAATGAATGTTCCACCAGACTACAGTGTTGCCATCTGTTTTGTTTAATTTTCAATAAATTTTAAATAAAATCGCCATCAGAACATAAACTGCTAGAATTTCTTGACATGGCTAACGTAGAATATCCATGTGTAACGTGACAAGTTAATGTGCTAACTTGCCATGGTACATTTGCTATCTGCACTTATGTCACTTGTGCAGTTTAAAGTCTGTTATTTTCATGATGAATAGCTGGTAGTTTCTTATTCAAGTGAAACTAAACAAAATGAATGCTAAACAACCCATTTTTAAAATAACCTTTATCCCTGAACATTACAGGTCTCTATATATTTTTAAAACAGCCCATATGTAAAACCCTGCTTCATCTAAATAAACCATTGTTAGAAATAAAAACTAAACACAAAAACCAGGGGCACACATACATGCTGGGTTACATCAGTGAATGAATGGACTGAGCTGGGTCTTTTACTCCCACACTTATTCCTGTTACAGCTAGAGCTGCACTATTTCCTGTCAGGTGATCTCAGAGGGAGTGCTACAAAATGGTGGCTCAAGGGAAAAGATATAAAAGGGCAATATTAATTGAATACTTATTATGATATGATTTATCTGCTGGACATCTTTTATTCTCAAGGCATAGACAGAAGGGATGGGGAAGACACTGCTTTTAGTATGTATCGTTATAGAGCAGCAGCCCTAAGTCTAATGTTGCGTCTGGTCCCATACTGTCTGTAGGTATTGACACATTCTTGGGCTTAAATCTGCCCCATGTACATAGCGACAAGAGGATGCCATTGACATCACTATTTACAGACATGGGGCAGAATCAGGCAGTATTGTTTTCTCCACCAGGGCCGCCATCAGGGGGGCACAGGGAGTACAGCCGTCCCGGGCCCGGACGATTTTAACTTTAAAAGGGGGCCCGGCGCTGCTACAGTTTTCTTAGCTCGGGCCCCCTTTAATCTGTTCCGGGCCCTGTCATTGGTGGTCAGCGGTAATCCTATTGGTCGCGCCCCGTGCGTACATGCACGTCAGTGCACACGGGGCGCAACCTTATAAAAGGGCCTGGCGTCGTTTGGCACTCAGAAGTGCAGTGCTGTTGGGAACGAAGGACCTCGCCGGAGGAGCCGTCGTCGAGGAGCCGTCACCGGAGGATTGTGCTGTGCTGGCTACCAATGTACTAGGGGGTTTGCTGGCTACCAATGTACTAGGGGGGTTTGCTGACTACCAATGTACTAGGGGGGTTTGCTGACTACCAATGTATTAGGGGGGGCCCTGCTGGCTACCAATGTACTAGGGGGGGTTTGCTGGCTACCAATGTACTGGGGGGGCACTGCTGGCTACCAATGTACTAGGGGGGTTTGCTGACTACCAATGTATTAGGGGGGGCCCTGCTGGCTACCAATGTACTAGGGGGGGTTTGCTGGCTACCAATGTACTGGGGGGGCCCTGCTGGCTACCAATGTATTAGGGGGGGCACTGCTGGCTACCAATGTATTAGGGGGGGCCCTGCTGGCTACCAATGTCCTGGGGGGGCCCTGCTGGCTACCAATGTACTGGGGGGGCCCTGCTGGCTACCAATATACTAGGGGGGCCCTGCTGGCTACCAATGTACTAGGGGGGGTTTGCTGGCTACCAATGTACTGGGGGGCACTGCTGGCTACCAATGTATTAGGGGGGGCCCTGCTGGCTACCAATGTACTGGGGGGGGCCTGCTGGCTACCAATGTACTGGGGGGGCCCTGCTGGCTACCAATATACTAGGGGGGGCACTGCTGGCTACCAATGTACTAGGGGGGCACTGCTGGCTACCAATGTACTAGGGGGGGCACTGCTGGCTACCAATGTACTAGGGGGGGCCAGTTGGTGACCAACCCCTTGGATGTTGCCTTCAGTGCCCCAAAACCAGGGAGTTATTTTTTAATTCCTGACTTGGGGGCAAGTTTTGGTTGCATAAAAACAAGACTTACTACCAAATAAAGCCCCCTGTAAGCTGATAGTGTGCATAGAGGCTGCCTAATAGCCAATATTAGCCCTTATTTGGCACCTCTATGAACGTTTATGATGCTTGTGTTGCTCTCCAAGTCTTTTTACATATGACTATGGCTAAGGAGTAAGAAAGGTTGGGGATCCCTGCGCTAAACCATATAGAAGAGAAAACTGAGGTTTAGCCTGGCAGTGGTGCTTTCCTGGATCACTGACAACCCCAGATTCAAACGCAGGATGTGACTATGGGCTCTACAGGACAGGGATCTCCATTCTTTCGCGCCTGTTACTACATGGCACTTAAACTTAGCACTGCGTATCATAGTAGCGCTACATAAATAACGTTATATACATGTACTTGTTACAGCCCTGGTATCAACTGCATATACGTTTAAAGGATACATGCTTGGACTATACATTTGTGTTAGTAATGAAATCCTTTCTCTGCCAAAGCCTTACTTCCATGACTCGACCGCCTGCGGTACCTGCCTAACGCCGCATCACTGAGGTACCTGACTGTGCGCCGCTTCCCCCTCTCAGCCAGTGAGGTCCGGCCGGGGGCGGGGCTAGCAGTATCGGTGGCGCTGAATGGATTGGAGTAACTCCGTACAGCGAAATGCCAATGAGACTTTCTGAGAAGCTGTCACTGTTCAATCAGCCGCGCATCTTTAATGCGGCTAGACCTCTGCCTCCATAACATGGAGCCACTTGAATAGTACAGATTATGATGGCCGGTTAGGATTGCTGGTGGAGGTCTCTCGTTTTGTAGGGTTTGTTTGGGAAGAGGGGTTTATTGTTTTCCAGCTAAGATGTCTCATTTACTACAGGCAGGGGAAAGGGTGAAATGGGGCAGAGAGAAAGCGCTGAAGAGAGCGGCCGTGGTGTTGGCCGCTGCTTACTGGCTTAAAACCATCTATCCCATTGTGTGCCGGAGAATGCGACGGAAGGAGAGCGACAGCAGCCCGTACAAGCAGGCACCATGCGACCCTTCTAAAGGCAGCCCCAAGCCCAGCTCCCCGGCCGTCAATGCGGAATTCTACAGGCAGCTGCTGGAGCTCCGGAGAATCCTCTTCCCTAAGCTGCTCAGCAAGGAGCTGGGGCTGCTCTCCGTGCACTCACTCGCTCTCATCTCCAGGACATTTCTGTCAGTGTATGTGGCAGGTCTGGACGGCAAAATTGTGAAAAGCATCGTGGAGAAGAAGCCGCGGAACTTCCTTATGCAGCTGATGAAATGGCTTCTGATTGCCATCCCGGCCACCTTTGTGAATAGCGCTATTCGCTACCTGGAAGGCAAACTGGCGCTGGCTCTCCGCACCCGCCTAGTGGACCACGCCTACCGGACCTACTTTGCAGATCAGACTTATTACAAGATTATTAATATGGACAGCAGATTGGCCAATCCCGACCAGTCTCTGACTGAGGACATTATGATGTTCTCCCAGTCTGTGGCACATTTGTACTCCAACCTCACCAAACCCATCCTGGACGTGGTACTGACATCTTATACCCTGATTCAGACTGCTAGGTCCAGAGGAGCCAACCCCCTGGGGCCTACACTGCTAGCTGGCCTGGTGGTCTATGCAACAGCCAAGGTGCTGAAGGCATGCTCCCCAAAATTCGGCAAACTGGTAGCTGAGGAAGCTCACAGGAAGGGCTACCTGCGCTATGTGCACTCTAGAATCATAGCCAATGTAGAAGAAATTGCCTTTTATCGAGGTCATAAGGTAATGTGAATGGGTGAAATGTGAGAGGATGCTGCTATTGTGATGCACAAGCCCCCATCCCCCTGCTCTGATGTGGCTCAGTTTCCATATGCTACTACAGAGATGTCCAGCAGCTGTTATGTGGCTTCAGATCCCAGCACCCCCCTGTCAGTGCAAGGGTTGTAGTAGGGTGAGAGGTGAATATAGATGGCTGGAGCTTGCTCACATCTATACTGAAATCCCTTGGGGCAGTGTCCCGGGAGCAATTCCTCCTCAGCATTCACAATGTGACATGATAAAGATAGAATTTTATATAATTCCGCATATCTGTTAGTTCATTACAGTTAGCATTTATTTCTAAAATAGTTTTTATATAACCACCTATTTCACAATGGCATGACCAATAGAGTATCATGCTGTACTTTCTATAGCTAGGCACCCATTTACATAAGTACATCAAAATTGTCATTGCCTCAAAGTTGAATGCCAGCTCCATGTTTACCATAGTGCAATGCAACAAATTCATTTTAACTGCATTATTTATTGTGAGCTGCAAGGTAGAGGCACTTATTTCTGCCAACTGCATGATCTGCTATAATATTGTGGATTTTCTTGGTATCCTTTTCCCATTTTTTCTTGCTTTTATTATCCTGCTGTAAGTATAACTACGGATTGAGTAAGTTCTATTTCAGTCATAATATTAACACTCAGGTTCACAGGGAAAACTCATGATTTATTAACAGCAAGTGGCACTTTGAAACATAAGACAGTGAACCTTGAACTGTTTGGAAGTTCTCTAGGGTCTCAACCCAAAAACTGTTTTTGTAGAAAATGTCCAAGTTATTAAATATCCTTAAATGTTAGGGAACTACCAGTTATTGTAATCACTTACCTGATACCTTGTGTCACTGCTTCTGTTAGCAGAAAATTGCACCTCCCTGGGGTTCATCTGAGCAGGCACCACAGAGCAGTTCTTTTTCTACTTCTTCTTTCTTCCTCCATAACAATAAAATTTAAACCACTTTGGAGCACTGATTTCTATTCTCTACATAAACCACTAACAGTTTTTTTCTTATATAGGTAGAGATGACAAAACTTCAGAAGAGTTATATGGCTTTGGCAGATCAGATCAATCTTATTTTATCCAAACGTCTTTGGTATGTCATGATAGAACAATTCCTAATGAAATATGTTTGGAGCGGCAGTGGGTTGGTTATGGTTGCTGTTCCCATCATCACTGCAACCGGCTTTGCAGATAGTGGTAAGTTATATATTTTTAATTAACACCTTTGTCAGGTTTACTGTCTCACTAATAAGTGTTCTGCAGAGTTTATGCAAGGGACCCAAACAGATATAAAGGACAATTAGACAGTCAGAGTCCTCTCCTTTTCCACAGTGTCATAAATTAATGCCCATTTACTGTTAATAGTCACAAAATGTGTGTATAATAAGTTTTATCTCATCTATAAAAGCAGCACAGTGGCTCAAGACTCTCTCCTTTGCTCTCTCAGATACAGATACTTAGAAGTAAAACACTTGATACATGTGTGAATACCGCCATAGACCCTGAATAACGAATATAATAATATAAATAATAGACAGTGTCAAGCATGAAATGCTTAAAAAATGCATAAAACAGTCATAAATTTATCCAAAAATCAAAAAGCCAACCATACCAAAAGGACAAAGATACCTCAGTGCATCATGGTCTATCATCTCCTCCCTCCTAACGCATTTTGCGTAATTGGAAGCTTCATCAGAGGAAGTCAGGGAATGATGTAAATCATTGTACTGCACTTTGGCAATGTGTCAATAATATATAAATAACAGATAATAATAATGTGTCATTTTAAATGTTGCATAAAGTACAAGCCAGAGCACACTTAATCATAAAGAAGAAACGTCTGCACATTGCTTATTTAGGTTTAGGTGCTGCCACAGTCTAACTGCAGGCAATGTAAAGGCCATAAAAATGCAAGTTCTATCCACAAGCTGGCACTTGAGTGCACTGTGCACTGTGCACTGCTCCAGTTGAGTGCACTTAAATAACTGGCACTAATTTCTGTCACTCAGGCATATGACGCAACATTTTTCACCTTGTTGCAGAGGGTGAAATTATGGTTACGGTTTAGGAAGGAATGTAGAATGTTGTTACTTTTTTGCTATACTATAGCAAAAAGTAGTATTATACAGAAAATTTGTATTTTTTTTAATGTTATAAACGTCTGTTATGAGTAATTCTACACATATTGTTATAGGTTTCATTTGTGACTTTATGTTATCTAGTTCAGGGGTTTCCAACCTTTTTAGCCCCGCGGCCCGGTAGGAGGCACAAAATCTTTTTCCACGGACCGAGGGGGGCGGGGCACAGCGCGTAATACATGCGACGCGCTGGGGGGGGAGGGGGTGCTGCGGCCCACTGCCATGCCGTCCGCGGCCCCGCGGTTGGGGACCCCTGATCTAGTTAATCATATTAAAGGAACAGTAACACTAAAAAATTAAAGAGCTTTAAAGTAATAAATATATAATGCACTGCACTGGTAAAACTGGTGTGTTTGCTACAGTAACACTACTATAATTTATATAATAAGCTGCTGTGTAGCCATGGGGGCAGCCATTCAAGCTGGAAAAAAGGAGAAAAGGCACAGGTTACATAGCAGATAACAGATAAACTCTGTAGAATACAATAGTGTTTTATCTGTTATCTGCCATGTGCCTGTGCGTTTTCTCCTTTGAATGGCTGCCTCCATGGCTACACAGCAGCTTATTTATATAAATTATATTAGACACACAACTTTTACCAGTGCAGGGCAGCAGCACATTATATTTTATTTACTTTTATACACTTTCATTTTTTGGTGTTACTGTTCCTTTAAACTTACAGTCAAAGTGAAATTGGTTTGCCTATATGCCTGCTGTGATGCATAGGGCTTTTGTATTTTTCTTTATAAAAGGTAGCTATACCTTCTGGGTATGTAGGCTGTTTAGATGGCCTTTATGTCTGCAAGTTTCTCAGGGTAATGGTTTGCACATATGACAATTTCTCAACAAGAAGCACTTTCAATGGCCTCTGAGCACACTTCCCTTAGAGTGTATGAGGGGGGACTTCAGATTAGTATAACATTTAATTGTATAAAGATGATATAATATTTTTTCTGGGCAATAAGTTTTAAATAATATTAGCATAGAGTAGTCTGGTTTTCTCTCTGAGAAAAAGAAACTTGTTGTTACTGTTGTTGAAATTTTATTGTCTTGCCCTGAATCATTTATCATTTGGGTCACATTAGTTGTTTTTAATAATGGAATCTCCTTCTAGTAAGTGAATCACAATATCTTTCACTCTGTCTCTAATATGTGTTTGAAATTCCTTCAACATTCTTCTTTTATGTCCATGTTTTTTCAGTGATAGTTCCTAATATTTTGACTGCATGTTTTTTCCTAAAAGAGTAGCCAGTATGGAGGGAGGGCAACTCTTTGATAATCTTTCAAAGATCCTATAATACCTGTATCAATAAAAGTATTGTCAGACTTTGGCAGCTTTTATATCACCCTGTTTTTACAAAAAAGATTGTACTTATTATTTCTTTCATGCTTCGTTATATTATATTATAATATGTTTGGTTAATGTGCTGCCTTAGCCTATAGTTTAATGGAAACAAATTATCTGGCTACTTGGCAGATGCCTATTCCATATAGCTGACTTATTTTTGTTTGGTCAAAGAAGCCATTCACAGGTGTTTTCACATACAGTTTTGTGGGTATTTATTATAATGGGAGGTACTTTATACATGTATCCAACTATATTGGTCTGTTAACTGTAGATATGGGGAAGAGTGCATGAAAGTCGTGCCCTTTGTTTCTGCTTTAATTTCAGTCTCTTTTAGATTTAGAAGATGGACAGAAACAAGCCATGGTGAGTGAACGAACTGAAGCTTTCACTACAGCCAGGAATCTACTGGCTTCAGGAGCTGATGCCATTGAAAGAATTATGTCTTCATACAAAGAGGTATGAGAAACACTTTACATTTGCTTTATAAAAAAAATACATGTACAGTCTAATATATATCTATATCTTTGAGAGGCACAATATTGCAGTGGTTAGCATTGCTATCTTGAAGTATCCTGAATTTGATCCTAAACCATCTTCAGGGGGGTTATATGTTTTCCCAGTGACTAAATAGGTTTCCTCCAACACTTCCAAAACAAACAGGTTCAATTGCTTCTGTTTAAGTGCCTGTGTGAGACTTGGAACTTATATTGTATTATAAATAACTAGTAATAAAAGTAATATAATCCACTTGTGCAGAGACTGATGTAAATTATGAAATTGTTTTGCAATGTTGTTGGATCTCTTCTAGGATAGTAAACATAAGTATCTCATCTTTAAAGGAATTAGTGATTTTTAATTGTTACTACCCCAGGGTACATCTGTTATTAGCCAGCTTTTTGAAAATATTTATTAGTGTAGAATTTTTGCAGTGGGTATTCCACAACTTTATGCAGCACTGGTGACCAGTGCCTTAATTCTGCCTCTGTTTGGCATTCAATTTCTCTGTGATTCCTTCATTAATTAAAATGTGTTTTCTTTAAAAGATATTAACCGTCTGACAAATTAAAAAGAATTAAAATAATGCTTGATTCAGTTGGATCACATATTTTCGACAGAATGCCGCTAAACATCTACTTTGCTAGTACTGTATACATAGTCACATCTATTTCAAGACAGGCAAAGTTTACCCTCAGTAAGTAAGCCAGTTTACATTACAAAGCCGATGTGAAGGCAGACATGTAAATGTTTATTGAGTAGTTAAAGGAATACTGTAATTGGAAAACATGTTTTTTTTCAAAATGCATCAGTTAATAGAGCTTCTCCAGCAGAATCCTGCATTCAAATCCATTTTTCAGAAACACAAACAGATTTTTTTATATCTAATTTTGCAATTTCACACAGGGCTAGCCATATTCTTCATTTCCCAGGGTGCCACAACCATGTGACCTGTGCTGTAAAAAAACTTCAGTCACACTTTACTGCTGAGCTGCAAGTTGGAGTGATATCACCCCCCCTCCCAGCAGCCAATCAGCAGAACAATAGGAAGGTAGCAAGATAGCATCTCCCAGTAGATATCAGAATAGCACTCAATAGTAATAAATCCAAGTCCGGCTTGGGACTCCTCCAGTTACATGGGAGTAGAAGAAACAATTGGTTACCTGAAAGCAGTTCTAATGTGTAGCGCTGGCTCCTTCTGAAAGCTCAGACTCAGGCACAATGCACTGAGATGGCTGCCTATACACCAATGATACAACTAAAAAAAATAAAGTTTTTGGTTCAAGAATAAATTTTTAAATGATAGATTGAATTATTTGCTATGTAAACAGTGTAATTTAGAAATAAAATGTATACCAAAAAAAATCATGATAGTATTCCTTTTACAATTCTGTTTTTAAGTGTAATATTATTTTGCAGGTCACAGAATTAGCTGGTTATACAGCCAGGGTATATAATATGTTTTCAGTCTTTAATGAAGTTAAAAAAGGAATATACAAGAGATCTTTAATCCAGGAAACAAAAAACAACAAAAAACACAAGGAGAAAACAGAACTTCACATTGATGGGCCATTGGAAATTAAAGGTAATTAGCATAAATGTATGTAGGTCAATATTCCCTTGACTTGTTCACTCAAACGGCAAGGCAACTGCAGCAACTAGCTGTTAGTTTTGAATGTTACATAGCTATGCTTCATGAAACTAAATTGAACCTAGAGAGTGAAATGATAGAATTTGGTTGCAGATATATTTCATCATTTCATGTACTAAGATTTACAGCCTTTAAGAAAGGCATAATATTCTTTTTACTCCACAGTACTTTAATATACATATTAATGTTTAGCCTAATTTAGGACATTAGTAAAATATTTATATATGTATTTGAAAATTGCAGGCTGAGAATCAGCCCCTCCGCTGGCACCAGCCTACTTTTCCTGCACCCAGTAGCACTGTGTCTGCCCAGGGCAGATATCAGCAAAAACATGAGAGAGCTCGCTTTTCAAGCCAATATCATGTGTATGTGCATGTGCCGGCACCCTGGTGAGCACAATGCTTCTGGAGGGGCTAATTCTCTGCAAGTGTTTTTCCGCAGGCCAAAAATCAGCCAAGTGTGGTGTCAGCCTTAAGGTTACTATTCATAGGTTGATAAAAGCTAACATATCTATTTGTAAAATCCAGTGGAACAAAAACCGCATCTGCATGTTGATGTGCCCAGTGGGTCTCTGTAAGCTTGCAGTATGCAGTATCTGGTCCTTGACAACAAGGCCAATTATTGGTTCAGCCCAATTTTGCACAGTCCATGGGTCATCAAATCAGGCATATATCTGTTCAATTTCCAATATTGTCTGGCGAGCAGATATAGTATGGACAACAGGTTTATCCCTGAAGAAGAGTACAGTCAGTACTCGAAACGTTGGATTTTTTCAAATACATTTTTTCACTAATCGCTAAGTCCTTGTGCGTGCGGCTCTCTGTCCTTATATTTCCTCATTTTGCCAGCACCCAAGGCATTTGAGCCTTTATAGGGTGTGCTCCACTCTTCCTTGTATATATATATACTATTATTATAACTGCTATTCATAGTAAACAATCAATACTTTTTCATTACTCTTGCTGTGCTCTAAACTATACCCGGTGTCTATTGTTGGAAACTCAAAAATTCCATTAAGTAGCAGAACAAATTATAGATTTCCTTTATTTCCATTTAGATGTTTAATTTTCCTTGACATTATAAATGAATTGTATATTGGAAATATATAATATATATATTCCCCTTTAGTGTTGTTGATTTACTCACAAACTCTAATCCAGCCAGAATTACAACATGATGTGTGCCATCTATACATTAACTTGGCTTTTTATTGTAGAGCTTAGTGCAGGTATTATCAGTAAGCAAAATAAAAAGACAATGCAAAACCTATTTTTCCTTTTTCTGGTTGCTCCTTTAAAATTGAAATGAATGATTATGTTACCACAGCCCTCTCTTTATATAGGTAAAGTAGTTGATGTTGACCATGGAATCATTTGTGAGGATGTTCCTATAATAACCCCAAATGGAGATGTTGTGGTTTCCAAGCTAAATATTAAGGTAAACTTGTTTAAAACTGTATTACATTGTGTAAAAAGTTGTAAAGTGAAGCTTACTGTTCTTAATGGGGGTTCTGTATGGGTCACATTCATAGCAGAGCAGGCTTTTGCTCTGCTTGCAGATAAACACTTTTTTTGCAAAGCGCCGCTTATAAATGTGGTGCTTATTTTTAATCAGCTCAACTTTATATCTATAACACGACCAGAGGATTATCATTTATAGTTTGTTAAACAATCTCACCTATACAAGTGGAACTCTGTACAGGTATGGGAACTGTTATCTAGAATGCTCAGGGTCTGGGGTTTTCTGGATAAGGGATATTTCTGTAGTAGTTTGGATCTCAATACTTTAAGCTTTTATGTGAATTATGAATTATTTTGTGAATGTAAATACCATGAACTACTAAGACTCAGGAAACAAGAGGTTTATTTGAAAATGCATGGGATCTACCTATCGGATGTCTACAAGAGACAACATATTCCATGTGGCTTTAGTATTCATAACAACCGACTATTGGTAGGAGCAACTTTAAATATTGCAAGTTTCTAAGAATCTGTCCAAGACCCGTACTAAAATGTCGAATTTGTATCTGCACCTCTCCATACCTTATTAACTTACAGAGACACTAAGTGGCTTGAGAAACTCCCAACAACAGCTCTCTCACTAATCCTTGGAGCTACAAAACAAAAGGTACTTAACATTACAGCTGATTACCAGAATAGGCAGGTTTTTTTTTTTTTTTTTTTTAAATCTTTGTTTATAGCATTTTAATAAGGAAAAGGGGGGGGGTACAGAAAGAAAGAGGGGGGGGGGGAGGGAGTGCATAGGATTATATAATATCCAATTGACATTTCACATTAGTTCACATTTTGATTTATAGATGGTTAAAGGGGATATATACCATACATTTTTACAATGCACTAAGCAATGTAAAATAATGTAAAATAGAAGGAAGTGCTTTTATTTTAATACCTTTGGGTTCAAATATGTCCGTAACTGCTTAAAAACTGTGCTCTACCCAGACCTTATGCCAGCTTCCGGTTTAGACTCTTCAGTATATGGCTCTCGGAGCCGCTGACCCAGATAGACTTCTATGACACCCTCACCTACTTAAAGTGAAGTGAATATTCATAGAGTGGGCTTAGCAAGCTCACAGACAGTTGTTCCTGCTCTACTTGCTCCTCTCCCCCCACCCCCTGGCAGCAGCACAAGCAGAGAGACACAGAAGGAGGGAGGGGTTTTCCCTGCTGCTGCTGAGTAAAGCCTGTCAGTCAGTGCTGTGACCAGTTCCTGTGGGAAACTGAACGACACTCCCATGTCTCATTTGGCTCTGACTTCAGACTGGAGAGGTTGTGTATGCAGCTCTCATATAATTACAGTTTTAGGAGGTAAAATACTTTCAAAACATCTTTCTTTCTGCATCATTTCACATTTTGAGGGAGGATGAATATTATAACTGAATATGAACTTTATATAAAATGTCTCCTATTGCCAGAAACCCACCAGAGGATTAGTGTCTTATTATACCTCCCAGCATTTGAAAAAGTGAAAAGAGGGACAAAAATTTGGCACGGGCAGCGCAGCAATTTTTTTTCCACGCCCACTTTTGTGACCACGCCCCAATTACCACGCCCCATCCATTTTTTTTTTCAAAAAATACTCCTTTTATATAGTTGAAATGGTGGGATCAGACACAAATGTGCTATACCCTCATACTGTACTACCTAAGGAAAACAATATAGCAACTCCTACATATAAGTACCAGTTTTACCCCCCCATACACAGTGCCCCCAATGGCCCAATAGACAGTACCCCCCATACTCAGTGCCCCCATACACAATGCCCCCCATAGAAAGTGCCCCCAGTTGCCCCCATACACAGTACCCCCCATACACAGCACCCCCAATTGCCCCCATAGAAAGTGCCCCCATAGACAGTACCCTCCCATAGACAGTACCCCCATACACAGTGCCCCCCATACACAGGGCCCCCAACTGCCCCCATAGACAGTAACCCCATACACAGTGCCCCCATAGAAAGTACACCCCATACACAGTGCCCCCAATTGAGACAGTGCCCCCCCATACACAGTACTTCCTTCTTCTTCAGCGGCTCCTCTGCGTATGCGTCTCCTTTCGTGGCGGTGACAGACCCTTTTATAAGGTTGCGCCCTGTATGTACATGTGACATCAATACGCACGGGGCGCAACCTTATAAAAGGGCCTGTCACCGCCACGAAAGGAGCCGCATACACAGAGGAACCGCATACACCAAGGAGCTGCTGAAGAAGAAGGAGCGCCATTCATGGGGCATTTATGGAACTATCCAGGACAGTGGGATGCGCTATTAAAATCAGGACTGTCCCGCGGAAAGCGGGACAGTTGGGGGGTATGGTCTTATTACTATATCAGTTTGACTCATCTCCCTATATGACTAATTCACAAATATGACACAGAAACCCCTTTAAAGGTTAGGGGTAGGGCAAAGGGACAACCAAGACAAATTATACCACATTTTTTGACACTGATCACAGCATTTTAAGGGGCACATATACTAAAATATGTTTTTTTCTGGCCTCAAAATGCAATATGGTATAATTTTGAAGTAACCACAATAATTTCTGAAGTTCTAAAATGTCTCAACAATGCCTTTATCATTTGTACGAAAATATTGCAATTGCGTTTCTAAAGTTAAAAAATTTTCCTGATGAAAAGTTTGTTAATGCCATGAAAACCTTTCTGGCTTTGAAAGATTTTCATAGGACTCAATGGCACTCGACAGATCAAACCTGGCGAAAAGATAGTCCCGATGAAAGTGTAACCCAAGCTTTAACGAATTCTGAAATGTTCATATTCTTTGCGCAAAGTACGATTTTTTTCAGGGAAATTTACCGAAAACCATGAAAAACGTGTGGAATTTTAACTAAATTTTTGCATACATTAAGACAACTAACAGATGAGAAGGTTTATAGAGAGTTACCTAGGGACCCAACCTCTTATTTTAAATGGCAGATTGATTTGTTCCTACAAGTTGGTTTGTCCCTAGTTTATTTAACTGAAAATACGTTTGACTTTCTTACACAAGATTTTCCCATCTGCCCTATTATCTACACCAGGGATCCCTAAAATACCTTTTATACCTGTGAGCCACATTCAAATGGAAAAAATTTTGGAGAGCAACACAAGCATGAAAAATGTTCATGGAAGTGCCAATGAGAGCTATAATTGGCTATTTGGTAGTCCCTATGTTGACTGGAAGCCTACAGAAGGCTGTGTTTGGCAATTACACTAGTTTTTTATGCAATCAAAGCTTGCCTCCTAACCAGAAATTCAAAAATAAGCACCTGCTTTGAGGCCACTGGGAACAAGATCCAAAGAGTTGGCGAGCAACATGTTGTCATGAGCCACTGGTTGGGGATCACTGATCTACACACTACCTAAGATTCATAAAAACCTAACATCTCCTCCAGGGTGACCTATAGTCGGTACATGCAGTTCTCTATTTCAACCCCTATATTTGTGGACCATTGCCTACAGCCCTTAGTGCGCAAAATCCCTACATATATTCTGTGGATTTTCTTAAGTCTTCACCTCTTCCTGCATGTGTTAAACTGGCTACAATGGATGTCTCTTCTGTATATACTGGTATAGCAACCGATGAAGGGCTAAGTATAGTAAGAGATGCTCTTCTTAATAACCGAGACCATATCCAGACTTTATTTTGCAGTTACTCCAATTTTGTCTCACTTTATAAGTATTTAGATGTGTATTGAAAAAACCCTCTATGGGATATTGATCATGGCACGTCTTGTTTCTATCTACTATTTTGCTCTTCTCTTGACTATATGGTGGGTGCACTCTTGTTCCTAATAACTTGCAGATTTTGATTTTGTCTTTGATCCACTTGCTTCAAAATTGAGATGTTATTACTCTATGTTCTATATTTGTTTTGTGTCTTGCAACATACTGCAACAATATATGATAGTCTTGTAGCAATTTACTGGTAACATTAGGTTTAGGTTTTGATTTGTTGTTTTCATGTTTTGATTCACAAAATGATGTTTTCCTGGTGGGTGGTCCTGGATTATAGGGACTTCTACGCCCCTTGATTTGTAACCTTGATAAAAGCACCAGCCAAAATGTCAGTTTGTTTTCTTCAATAAAATTATTAAAGATTCTATTAGTAAGTCCTGTGCGAGTGGTTCCTGTCTATAGATTCTTATATATACAGCATATATTTACACATATGTGTGTCTGTGTTTATAAGATCAGGGCTGACTAGGTACTTGTATAACCCTGCTGTAACCTGTTAAATTGTTACATTAATAAGAGGCATTGGGCTATGTGAATTTAATTTTTTAATGATGATCTTCCCCTTTTCTATAGTTAATACAACAATTTGTTATTACTTTACTAAGCAGGTGCATGTGGGCTGGGGCTATATACCTGTCTACATCATTATACATTCACTGTGGTTTGATTTTTATTTATTTATTTTTTTGACCCAACAATATCAATACTGAGTGACAGGTTTTTGGCCAGTAGCCTGCATAATAGAGCTGGGTTTCCATACAGCTTGTTTGCTAGATGGTTCCTTAGAGCAACCCCTATTTTGGCAGATTATGAAGACATGGTGCATTTGTAAAATGTTTTAAGGTCAGCTATGATACCCAGCAGGATGCACCCCTTATTGCTGTTCATGATTTGGTACCAATTTATTACATATTTTGTCTGCACAGTGTTTTCCTCTGTCTGCACAGATGTTTGAGTTTCTATGTTTAGTGACCCAAAATGCCTTTTATCAGCTTTCTCCCTTAAATATATTGACACATTGTTGAATGCTATAAGTTTTGTTTCACATTACATTAGCTGACTTTGTATTTACTACATTGTTTTACATTACTACTTATATTTATTTTTTTCTGCTGACACATGTGCCCTGTAATTGTTTGCTTTTGTTGGTGTGATACCTTGTGTTCACTTTTGGCACCATTTCTGCAGAAAGGGAAATTAATATATAGGTTATGCAAAGCTCATAGTTTTGTTTGTTTCCATGAGGAAGGTCACTGTCAGTAAGCATATTGTTAAATCACAGTGTTTTTGTAATAAATCACTTATTAAACTACTGAGAGTGGGGCTGTTTTTTAATATGGACTTACATTATCAGCACCCAAACAAGTTGCTACTGGTTTTGAATTTATTAGCCAAAATGCCTGGGACCTGGGATTTTTTTCAGATAAAGAGATCTTTCTGTATTGTGGATCACCACATTTAAATCTGCTAAAAAAAAATCTATAGGTTTGTTTTGTCACCGATATAAATTCATAGAGCTTGTAGTGTTTGGGCCAATTTATTAACTATTTCCACCAAAACCCTACTAGTCCCGCCCATCTGTTCCACTTCCTGCTGTCTCCTTTCCCAGGCTGTGCAGGGGGGCCAGTGAGGAGAGCTTAGAATGCTGCACTGTAGGATAGGAAACAATCAGCAGCTAGGCTGACCTAGTAAGGAAATGAATCCTGTCTTTGCTTGTGTGACTTCAAGGATAACATTTTCTAGTACATTAAATTCCATGTTATTGATCATTTTACAATACCTGTACTCATTGTTTAGAAAACATTACACAGTATTCTAAGGTAGCTGAGAAATCCTAAATAAAAATTACTGGTTCCTTCAGGCTTCAGAGGATTAATTTAGTGTGTATCTATCTGCCTTTGTTTAAGTCATTGCTAACATTAGCCAAATTAAATACATACAATACTTATTTACATATAATTTACATGTACTCTGCATAATCTATAATTAAGCTATGTGTTCCTAGTAATTTAATTTACTATGTCATGCAGATATTCCATTGTAGGCTCTACAACTGGAAGACTGCCACTTTCTTTTCCCACAGAGAAAGTACAAGCTGTGACAACACTTTTTCTAACATTAACTAATTAGAGATATTTCAATCATATTTACTGTAAGTAGGAAAAAAACAGTGCTCTTGGGGAAGTAAATTCCCTCTCTGTTAATAAATGTACAATGTGATTTGCAAAACAAAAAATTTAAGTTGCTTCTGGCCATTGAGTGTAATTTCTAGAACAAAGTAGGATGGTTATAGAGTTGTTTACAAGTACAAAAAAGGATTTCAAAACTTTCTACAAAAAGTCTTTTTTACTGAAAATACTTATTACTAGATTATATATATATATATATCTATCTGCCATGAGGCAATATGAGAACCATGCCTCAGGCGGCAGTGAGCGGCCAGTTAACATGGCGGTAAGTGGCCGGAAATTTGCCTCTTATAGTGTGGAAAGTGCAACACCAAAAAGCATTAGGGCCGCTGCCTCAGGCATCTGCAGCCCTAGAAAAACTCCTGATCTCCAGGCCAAAAGTCTTCTTGCAAGTGCTGTCAGGTGGTTGTCATTAAAGTCAGAAGAAGCAAAGTGAGCTAGCAGGCTTGGGTTTGGGCTTTTTTTTAGAGTGCTTTTAACATAAAGAATCAGAAAAGGGTCATTTTGTAATTTATACTAGTTCGATATATACTGGTATACATACTGCGATGCCAGTATGGTGGAGGTACAACTTCTGGTGGCATCTTTGTAACAAGGTTATTTAGGAAAGATTTTAAATTCATCTGTTATTGCCCCTAGAGCCAATACGATAAACTGATCTTACAACTTTTTAAGTGCAATGTTTTTATTCTAATAAATGTATTGTTGTGAATTACACTATGGGAGTGCACCCCTCTCCCTTTATCTGATACAAAACTTGCCTTAATAACAGTGCCCACAAAATGGCACCTGTCATGCTTGCTGTGATTGGTAATTCCAAGTGTGAAGGAAATAAGATTTAAATAATACAGTTTATTTTGCTCCATTATATGATAGAAATGGATTTGGAATTGTTTCCCTTAGGGTGACAGGTCCCATTTAAAAGGGTAGTTACTTAAAAAAGAAATGGTAGTTAATTAAATATTAGATAATGTGGTGAATTATTAACAAAGGAAGTAATGTAAAGTGAGTATAGTAATGAATTAAAAAACTTGTCAATGGGTTTTGCTCATCTATACAAAACACACCATGATTGGATTTGAAAAACACTGGCAAGTCCCCTTTTTATTAATTGTCTGATATAATTTGATTACTTTTAGATCTGATAACAGTCTGACTTTTTATTTCTGTTCAGGTAGAGGAAGGAATGCATCTTCTAATTACTGGACCCAATGGCTGTGGAAAAAGTTCTCTCTTTAGAATTTTAGGTGGCCTGTGGCCAGTCTATGAAGGAGTTCTCTACAAACCTCCACCTCAGAAGATGTTCTATATTCCACAAAGGTATACTGTTTTTTTGTAGTTTTCATTCTTCCAAGACTTAGATAGTTATAATCAGTAGTCAGTGTTCACTCTAAACTGTATACTTGTGTGCATACACAATAATGTTGCACTGGGCAGCCTGGGGTCCGGGCTGATGCAGCACTTTCATGGCAGGTTGGTCAAACTTTGTCCTTGGCACCACCCTGCCTACATTGCCAGCTCCCACAATTAACCCCCTTCTGGGTGATGTTGCTTATTTATATACTAATGCCTGCTTGTCCCCTCCAGTAATGTCTAAGAGGGATGGGGGCATAGGTATATAAATAAGGACAGTCTTGGGTGGGTTTCAGGTTGGGAGCAGGCTCGTACGAGTCAGGCATAGGTTCATTTTTTTTTATCAACCTGTGCATCACTAATACACAGATGTTATGGCACAAACTCATGCAGCAAAATCATGAAACACAGAGAAAACTTTGCATGTGCACACTCTGTTCCAGCTCTGACCTGTCTGCTACTCTGAACAGGAAGATTAGTTAAAATGTTCACAAAATCTAACATTGCAGTGGACCCCTCCACATTTGGTTGTCTGACACTCCAATACTGTAGGGCTTATTTATAAATGCAGTACAATTGCAGTCATACAAAAATGGAAACAATTATTGCACATATTGAAACCATTCACTAAAGGTACTTGTGCCTAAACACTTTTGGCACTTGCATGTATTTGCATCAAGCATTATTGCAACTACCCAGTCCTTCTGAGGCCTATTGATGAGGGGGAACCATGGATCTGTAATTCCTGGGTTTCTACTGCAGGATATGTCAAAACACAAAGCAGTTTTGTGCCTAAAAAATCATGGAATCCTAGAAATCAGGTAATTCCAGTCCTGTCAATTTTGTGTCAGATTTGTTAAAACATGCAACAAAATTGTGGGTATTATGAGTAAAAAACATGGCTAATCGCATTAGAAAATGAGGTCTTGGATGTACTGTATATTGTGTGTGAATAATTAATTTTTATTAGTATGTTATTAGAACAGAGTGTTGCAACAATATAGTTACCAAAAGACACCAGTGTTAACAGCTACATTAGTACAGTATCCAGAAAGCTTCCACAAGGCCATCTCCCAAGAGTAGAGAGTAAAACAGTGCCTTGTACTTGATCCTAACTAATCTGCATGAATCCTATTGGATTTATTTCATGTTTAAATGATTTTTAGTAGGCATAAATAGTGTGATCCAAATTACCAAACAATCTCTTTACCTATATATCTATTGATAGAAAGAGATTATGCAACAGGTATTTACATGTTAGTGTGTTAAAGTAACAATTATTTGAAACATTACTCTTATATTTTCTAGTACATTATTTGTGCGCTAATAGTGTTCAGAATTATCTTATTTTATTTGGGCCTAAAAATATTCAATCCCAGTACAAGATAGTATTTTTTTTTTAAACTCTTTATTTATGTTTTTTAACAAGTTATACAGATAGTCGCAATTGTAGGGCATCGTAGAAGTCCCTGAGTTGTGTTAGGCCAAGGTGTTTCCACGGTTTAGCGTATGATTTGGCCACGCCCGGAGGGAAGCTTGGATTTCCAAATAAAGTTGTAGTGAGCTTTTGTCTGCTTCCATATGGCGAGAGTCAGTATTATGGAATTTAAGAGCTTTCCATTAATGTCCGGGCGTATATTTGTATTCCATAGATATAGAGCTCTACAGGGCAAGGACCTCCATCCTCTTGTGTTTTGACTCTTATTGCAACTGTATCTTTTATTTATTTGTCTTTATTGTAATACTTTGTATTTATCTATTATCTTAATAACCCCGTTTGTATTAATGTATTCTACTGTACAGCGCTGCGTACATAAGTAGCGCTTTATAAATAAAGATATACATACATTCCATAATAGTGAGGAAATGTTGTATAGCTGCACATTGTAATTTTCTACAGTCACCCATTTCCCACAATGTACCCTGTCCGACCATGCTGCAGCTTGTCGTAGGTGAGATGCTAAATAATATTTATGTATATCAGGGGCACCTAGGCCCCCGCATGAAATGGGGGAGCTTAGGATTTTATGGGAGATTCTGTGTTTTTTAGAACCCCACATAAATTACAAGATAGTATTTTATCATTGCAGTTACCATCTAATAATTAGATGGTAATTAAACTGCATGAAGCCATATTAGGGCTCTGGCACACGGGGAGAATTGCCATCCCACGGCGACAATAAGTCGGCAGTGGGATGGCACACGCTGCGCAGGCGATTTCGGAAAATCGCCGAAGTTGCCTCGCGAGGCATTTTTGCCGATTTGCCGAAATTGTGCCGCCGCGTGTGCCATCCCACCAGCAACTTACATTGTCACCGGCGGGATGGCAATTTGGGGAGATCTTAGTGGTAAAACTGTTGGGTTTATTTGTGTAAATTGTTTATAGTACACAGTAAGGCTGCTCGCATACCTTTTACCCCGGGCTGGTGCCCCTGTTAGGAGAGAACAGCACAGATAAATCTTAACATTTTAGCACCCCCAAGTGACTTATCCTTTCCTTCTCCTTTAAAGCATTCCAGATAGTAAATTCCATGCCTGTATGTGGTATTGTGTTAATAAAAGTTGTTAATGAAATAAAAAAAAATGTATTATATGTATTATACACTCTAAGGGCAACTGACAGCAATTAATGAAAGGGCTTCTTTCTTGTACATTTAAATATAGTGAACAACTACTGTGCATTTTGTAAAATAGTGTGTTTGCATCAGAAGCTGAAATGTAATATATCTAACATAATCTTTGTTATCTAACATAGCTGTTATGTAGCCATGGGGCTGCATTAAAGTTCAATAGGGCCAGCCCCGTTTTCTGAAGTTTGCACAGTTTGTCTTACTGAAGCAATGTGAAGGACTTTCCGCCGGCAACTTCTATTGTTGCCGGTGAAAAGCCATTTCAGAGCAATTAGTCATCTGCAATAGCAGAGATCTATCGTGGGCGACTGAACCACTCCATGGTTTCCTACCCTAACAGAGGCCTTACATTTTTTCATACAATATGAAATTAAATAATCAGAGGTTTCTGAAATAATTTTTAGCAAAATTTTACGTAATGTGGCACTAGTTCATCCTTGCTAAATTTACTGTTCTAGATATTCATTTGAGTAGAGAATGCAGTGTTGTTTATTCTAAATATTTTAACATATGTGTAAACTAATGGCTGATGCTACACTTTAGCTGTCTTGTCTAAAACCCTTTTAACAGAACTATCCAGATGGGAATTAATCTGTCTTACTGCTGATAAATCCATCATATTTTTGTCACATCCTCATATAGGTCAGTCTGTATTGCAGTAATATGTAATTTTCTTTTAGATGAGATGGGCTCTGGACCATCTGTAATCTTTCTTGCTGTGGATTAGGGAATAAAATACAATAATCTAGTAATTCATACTAGCTTCAGGTGTTTTACATGCCCCTTGGTCCGCACAAATACATTTGTGGACATTACCAGGTTGGAGCCCTTTGATTGTATTATACATCTATTGGACCTGTTATGCATCATGTTGCGCTTCAGCCAAACATATGTTAACTTTAAATATTGTAAATAATTTTTTTTATTATTATTTTTGATTTGTGAAGGGTAGGAGAGTCAATTTGTCCATTTGTAGTTTTTTTAACAGGTTTTATTTATCAGTGAGGGGGGGGGGGTGAGAATTATTATGTACAATAATATGCAAATACAATGACAAAAAAGAACATTCAACAATACCATTCAAAACAATCCTGGAAGTATTATTCCAATTCCTGGAAGTATTATTAAGGGAATGTGTTTCTCAAACATACATTCACCAAGGCTAATTCCACACACGGGGGTGGTTCGGGGCCTACACATATCCACTCTTTCGATATCTCATTGTTGTGCCTGCAACTAGAACCATTGCGTCAGCCCAGGTGCAGGCACATTAAATGGAATTCCACTTAGTGAGCCTGCACAAAGGCTGATGCAGTGGTTCCAGGTAAAGGCACAGCAATCAGACTTTCTAAGCGTAGGGGCAGATCCTCAGCCTGCACTTATCCTCAGGCCAAGAATCTGCCCCCTGTCACTTTAGTCTAAGCCTTAAAGGGTCCATCCTTCAGATCATTGAAGAGATAGCAGCAATCCAATCAATATAGATTTTCAAAAATGTATTTTTACTGGGGTGGACATTAATCACCCCATTGTGGTAAAGAAAATATTAATATAACACACATATAGATGGGTTTAATTATATGCAATAGAAACATGTGGCATTACTGAATTAAAAGGCATTTCCACTGGCAGAAACCGAAAAGAGGAGATTGTCAATAGAATTAACATAAACTGCCTGTCGCCAGCATTGACTGGTGGATTTCAGATAAAAACATGCACTTGAGCCAAAACAGAGAGCTGTGGGTTTTGCCCACAGTTTTTATTAGATGGTATAGTTTAGGCTCTTTAACATAGGTTACCAGAGTTCTTGGAGTTTTGTATGTTCATTGGTTCCGTATTCTCTTTCATTTGATACCAAAATCGGTTACTGTTTTTTTGCAGACCTTATATGTCCATTGGAACTTTGAGGGATCAAGTAATTTATCCTGACTTATTGGAGGATATGCATGAGAAAGGATATCAAGATCAAGATCTGGAACACATACTTGACATTGTTCATCTAAACCACATAGTACAAAGAGAAGGAGGTAAAGTAATAGAGAACTGTGATTCTGGGTCCCCGTGCAATAGCGGTAATGATTCCACTTGGAACCCTTATTACACTGATTAACAGGGGACATAGTCACCACCATTCACCTCTTTTACATTGTGGGTGTAACTAGGAATCATTACAGTCTTCACCCTGCCCACATCTGACGATGTAACCCAGCAGGTAGCAGGTTTGGTTGTGGGTAGGGCAGTTTTGGGTTAGCGTATCCAAGCGAATTAAAATGTGGGTTGTGGTTACAGATTGCAGATCTAGGCTGGGTTTGGGTTTCTGTTGTTACAGCTTAAGAACCATAGGTATTCCAATATACAGATACTTAGCTACTGATGAGGCAAAGTCAGATACACTTACATGCAGAGCATAATGTGGCTTAATCGATTTGTGGGAAGATAAAATATATTTTAACAAGTAGAAGAGAAAATAATGCAAATGTCTCAGACTTCAGATTTCTGTATTTTCAGGATGGGATGCCTTTACAGACTGGAAAGATGTTTTATCAGGAGGTGAGAAGCAAAGGATGGGAATGGCAAGAATGTTCTACCATAGGTAAATTAAATATGTCACATATTTCACATAAGTATTTTTTGCATTAAGCATCACTTCCTGTTGACAGCCTAGCTGCAGTAGTACTTTAGCAATGGTAATTCCTTGTGATTAATAGAGACAGCTCTTGGAGCCAGGTCTTTCACTTCACACAACTTTGCATAGGTTCTGGGTTCATTTATAAGTAGTGACTTCCCCGGTTACATCAGGCCACATTCTAGAGATATTGGTTGTAAATAAATGGTTGTAAGGATTGGTCATATGAGGGTAGTTGCAAATCCAATGAGCCATGTGTTGTTTTAGTAAGAAAAATAGTGAAGTAATAGTAATAGTTGTGAAGTAATAGATTCTGGGACTTGAAGTCACACTGCATTCCAGATAATCTGAGCAACACCCACTGTGAAAAGTAGGGAAAGTTCAAGTCACTGAATCTATCACTTTATGATGGAACAGGGTAAGGGAGAGGAATCTTTATGCCATCGGCCTAAGGTGGTGGGGAAATGGTCACTCTGACCAGAAACAGACTGTAATGGATTTCTTTCAGTCTGTGAAATCAGTTAAGTGTGTGTAAAAAACTACATTTAAATAATTTTAAGATTAAATTTTTAAAATTTTTTTTTTTTTTTTAAATAAGCTTTATGCAACTTTTTTTTACATAACCCCAACTATATAAACTCATGTCAAAAAGAGGGGTATATTTTCCATTTAAGAACCAATTGCTCCTAAAGTAAGCAGCACATGCCCTTGGGGGCTGGGAAAATATGGATTTCTTTCAGTCTGTGGAATCAGGTATGTTTGTGTAGAAAAAATACATTTCTCTTTATATCTGGAAGTTCAGATAGTGTTGATGCACCTTTTTTAGATAAGCCCAACTGAATGAGCTCATGTCAGAAAGGAGCATATATTTTCCATTTTAGAAAACAGGTAGTGCATCCGCAGCCTATGTTATAGCTAAAAGGGAATTAAAAGAAATAATGTTATATATCTCTGTAATGGATTTATGTCACAAAACTTTTATTTCTTTCACTCTCAGTTATGAAATAACTGGGTATCCAAATCTATTTTTAATTAACCCACATAAGATTTTTATGCCAACAGGCCACAATATGCATTGCTTGATGAATGCACAAGTGCTGTGAGCATAGATGTAGAAGGAAAGATATTTCAAGCTGCAAAGGATGCTGGAATAAGCCTTTTGTCAATAACCCATCGACCATCTCTTTGGTAAGATTAACTTTAGCAATTTTTTTAAATGGCAAAATGTCAGCCTTATATATGTCTTACCCATTATATGACACTGTCATAATGTGTATATAGTTTGAACAACCATAGAATTATCTGCATTTATAAACTCACATACTTAAACGTATATTCAGTGGAAAACAACTGAGGTGTGTTCTGGTGCATTTTAAAGTATAGCCCAACTCCCTCTTATTATATATATATATAGCTCTTCAGCTGTATGTGCATTGCAAAAGTGAGGGAATCTAAAAGGCACACAGATATGTGCCTGGTATACTTCTGTGAAGTGCCATATTTTCTTTATAGGTACCAATAGCAGCCATGGGCAGGGCATGGTTGCCTACATACAATTTTGTTTTATAGTTAATCCAGCCTGCTGCCAGACAGTTGCAGCAAAATCCAAGCAGCAAAGCTGAAATAGGAGAGAGATGCTCCTCTCCTACTGGCTTAGTGCATTTACAGTACCATTTAGTAATGTGCATCTGCCAATCCTATAGAAAGAAACAGGAGGTCCTCTACACTCATCCATTATCAGTATATATAAGACATGCACTAAGCTAGATGTCTGTGAGTAATATGTTTTACTTACAGAGATCCAAAGATAAGTGAAGGCAAAGGCATTTTTGGGAGATTTGTCCTCCTGTTGTTGATTACACAGATAATGCAAATATGACAAGATAAGACACAATCAACATTGTCATCATAACAATGTTCATGTAAATAATTGAAACTGTGGTCAGCATATGGCAATGAGTAACCCTGTTAAAAAGGACACAGTTCCATCTAAAAAAGTTTAAGATGTTTTTAAACAACTTAAAAGACAGCATACAATATACCACAAAATGTAATGTTTAACAAAAAACATTATTAAGTGGTGTACAGAACATGTTTCCATATTTATTGCTTTCATCAACCATACAAGTATGTTTTTTATTTGCAATCAGATATGTGATTTAAGGATTGTTTTACACTTCTGCACAGGAAATATCACACTCATTTGTTGCAGTTTGATGGAGAAGGAGGGTGGCGCTTTGAGCAACTGGATACAGCTACACGTTTGTCGTTGAGTGAAGAAAAACAAAGGCTAGAATCTCAACTTGCTGGAATACCTAAAATGCAGCAGAGACTGAATGAACTGTGTCAAATCCTAGGCGAAGATTCAGTGCTTAAAACAAACCAGTCAGAGGAGTAGCTACTCAATGAGTGCAGACATTTACTATCCTGTAAAAGGCTGCAGATCAGGGATGTCAAAGCTGCAGTCCTCTAGCATACTGTAGGTGAACTTCAACTTCTAGAATCTAAAAAGCTGCTTGCGAAGGATACTGGGAGCTGAGGTTCACAATTACTGGGGGGGAAGATGTGCTGCTGCAACTAAAATTTATGCAGAAAAACGTGCCACATGGATTTGTTTCTACTGTTTAGCTATATTCTACAATATGCAGGAATCTTTTATTTAGATACATTATGGTTCACAAAATTCTCTACTCTAAAACCCAAATTTTTTTGTGATTTGGTACAAATTCAAAAGGACTCCTTATATATAAACAAACCATCTAAACCTGGACACAAACTTAGTTTTATTTTTGCAATAATGTTGTAAATAAAAACTTGATTTTATTTATTTTTAGGGATGCAGAGAACCCTGGAATTCAGTCGAATCTCAGAATACTTGGTTATGGATTTGGTTGATTACTGAACTGAATCCAAACCTAGAAGTTGCAGAGGATGAAGGGGGGAATGCTGGTTCGCACTTAAAGCACGCACATCAATTTTTTTTCAGTACATAGGGTTTGGATTTAGTTCAGCCAGGCTTTTGGATTCGGCAGAAGGCTGCTAAAAATGGCTTGGATTTGGCTGAATCCAGGATTCACTGCATCCCTATTTATTTTAGAGCCATAATTCAGATTACATTAGACACGGAGTGGTGCAAGTTTTGCATGACGCATGAGAATTTCAAGCCAAGGCATAGGTGATTATATATCTTGCATTGCTTATATGCTATTCAGATTTTGGAAAAATATGGGCTTTGAGCATTTCTAGTTGTAATATGGCCATAAGTAAAAAATGCAGCTCAGTTTGAGGCCTTGAGGGCTTCATTTATAATCCTGTCCAGTGCTCCACCCAGCTAAGGTAAGCAGTAGTTACGTTGGAGTTGTCAGATGCTGTATTCACTTGTTAACAAAACTAGATCCTAGATTGCATAAATCTCAACCCTGTGCCTGGATAATATTGTATTTAAAATACAAGTACAGATATGGGATCCGTTATCCAGAAAGTTTAAAATTACAGGAAAGCCATCAACTATATATTCCATTTTAATTAAATAATTTACATTTAAATGATTTCTTTTTCTCTAATAATAAAACAGCACCTTGTACTGTACTTGTAAGATATAATTTAGCCTTATTGGTAACATAATAATCCAATTGGTTTTGTTTAATGTTTAAATGATTTGGTGGTTGACTTATTATGGAAAGACTCATTATCTGAAAAAACCCAGGTCCAAAGTGTTCTGGATGACAGGTCCTATACCTGTATAGTAGTTCACAAACAGGAGAAACACTTGCCATACCCTTGTAACCTATAGCTACCATGTAGGATTTAAGTTTAGTAGTCTGCTTGTGTTATAAAGGTGTAATTAATCTATTGGGTAGAAGGTTAGTGGAAACTGCAACAGTGAGAGATTTAAAATTGACCACTGGCGCACGACATATAAAAATCTTCCCTAAAAATCTTCCCTCTCTAAAATATAGAGGGAAGGTGCTCCAACCCCCAAAAAGGAATAGATAATTGAAAAATAGAAAAATAATTGAAAAATAAACTGGCAAAATAGGGGCACACTCAATTTTAAATACATAAAAGTGGATATCATTTAGTATGTGAATTTCTTATTGTAGAACCTCTGTGTCCCCCTTGAATATTTAAAATCAGGCTGATGGTACACAAGGGATCAAAATGTCAGATGTAATAGTGGGGCACAGTCAAATAAGTAGATTAGTTAGAGGGTATAGAAGCTATCCCTTTATGGAGAGCCAGAAAATTGTCATGTGAAATAGAGCCCGCACATGGCTTCACTTAGGTGTATATTTATCACGCTGTGTAAAAAGTGGAGTAAAACATTACCGGTGATGTTGCTCATAGCAGCCAATCAGATGCTTTGAATTGGTTTTCTAACTATTGAAATCTAATTGCTGATTGGTTGCCCTGGGCAACATCACCTGTAATGCTTCACTTCACACTTTTTACACAGCATGATAAATAAATATACCTCTAAGTATTTAGGGAGTTATGTTGTTTAACATTGCTTGATTCATACTAATAGCTATGTTGTGCTTCTTAGTGTGGTGGTGTGTGCCTTGCCCTTGATTGTGCTCGAGTTGCAGGGATGCAAGTGTAGGTGTGCCCCTTATTGCTCCAGCAGTTGCTCCTCTGTCCATAGTAAATGTGACTTATGGAGTGATAAATGCAATAAGAAGTGGTAAAACACTGCTCACATTTAACAATAATGAGTTATTATAACCAAATGCCCAAGACTCAATTTGTTTAATTGTATAATTAAATGTTTTTAGTAGCCTTAATGCATTGTGCTGCACATTACAGAAATTTCCCATATTCAATAAATTCCTGGTTGCAAACATTCTGGATAATAGATGCTATTAATGTGGCATAGAACATTACCTTGAACTTTAGTTAATAAATTGTTTTTTTACTCTTGAGCTTTATTGAATAGAAACCTTAGAATCCCTTTAAATAGACTACATTATCTTCTATACAAGAAATTGTACACACACCCACACATATGAAGCTTGAATGAAGTGCAATAAATGCATGAGACCATTACCTACAGCTTGTTCCTGAGATGTGGTTATGCTTGGCACAGAATGTGTGCATGAATCTGCAGAATACTTGGCTTGCTAAGAGTTATATCAGTTACAGAGAGTCTATGGCAACTATAAAATGGGCATTCTATGATACCTCATAAATGTAATGTTTGCATTTTCAGTAAATGTAGGGTTGTTTGATGATATTATTTATTTCAGTATAGTCCATATATTTTCATTTTCACCCAAATAGTAGCATGTGGTTGCTCTAAATCGACTAATAATGCATTATTAAATGTCAGCAATAAAAGCATGAGTTGCAAGGCACTGATATGTTAAATTGCAAGAGGATATAATACAGTATTTTCTCCACTGATTTATTTTTTAAAAAACATTAATTAAACATTGCACAACTGAGATAAGACTTATATTGTTATACAGATTTGTATATACGTACAGTATGTCAGAAACCTACAGTATACACAGTAATATAGCACAAAATGAATCATGTCTGGCTCAGCCACATATAAAGTAATCATAAAAAGTCTGTTTGGCAAGTTTAAGGAAATACAAATCTTATCTTTTATACACATACATAAAACAAATATAGTTGAAATAAATTAAAAGTAGGAGTTGTAGGCTATATAAATGATACTTTTATGCATAAGCAAATCACTGTATTGATATTCATTTGTTTTAAATGACATAAACTATAAATGCATTCAGATGTCTAGCAAAACTTTTACCCTGCCACAACAAAAGAAATATATCAATAATAAAGCAGTCAAGGCTGAAGTTTCCTGAATAAACTTGGGTCATCTAGTGAATCCTGATCAGTTTATTTATATTGCCTTTTCTCGAATCTTACCTTATTTACCTCATTTGTTTTTGCATTCAGGTCTAATTGCATATGAACCTTTGTGAATGAAAACTCAAATTACCAGTAGTTATTCCCAATTTGCTCTACTCATCTGAAGACAGGAAGAAAATTGTGATATCTTCCAAAATCTACTGAAACAAAAATATCCATTTTCATTGATTTCAATGAGCTAGATTGATAAAACATCAGACTGATTTGAGACTGAATTTGTAATAATCTCATGCATGTAGGAATGAACCGTGAGTAACCTCTATTCAACTAATTAAGTTCCAAGATCAATCCTCATGGCGTTTCACCTTCAAATGCATATAGAACAAATATTGAAACCATAAACCACAAGTTTAGAACTTGGAACTTTCACTCCAAAGTAATATAATGACGAAGTCTAAAATATATAAATTGTATTCTTCGGCATTATACAGTACTAATTAATTAAAAACATCCTAATCCCATAAAAACACAATGGAGCAGCAGTTAGTGGGGGCCCCTCCTATAAAATGTAAATGAAAGTTTTTCTGTTTTTTTTTCTGTTTGAATTTTGGAAATCAGAATTCAAATTTGGGAGTTTTTGTGCAAAAAAAAAATTGAATTGCTGAAAATAAAAATTGACATTTGTCAACACCCCCTTAGTGTTTTATCAGAACTCTATTTTTATAATATACCTCCCAACTGACCTTATTAAGGAGGGACAGTCCCTGTTTACAGATGGGCAGATCCCTGTTTTGTAGATGAGAATGTGGGATGGCACAGCTTTAAATACTACAATAAGTGCAATGGAAAGTGGCAATAAAAACAATGGGATATGTAGAAAACTACCACTACCACCAGTGGCAACTGTGGACTTTTTAATTTTAAGGGCAATTTAAAACGTGTAAATGTTTATATCATTCAGAGTCCACCAAAACATATTTTAAGCAAAGATGGAGCACGTAACCTGAATAGCACAGGCAGCAGCATGTATTATTTAGTAAACCTGTTTTTTTCTGTCCTGGCTGCATTAAACTTTCATTAGGTTACAGTGTTACTGACCTCTCATTTAAAAGGAACAATATTCCCTACTGCTCAGCAGGGTTTGTCTTCCTTTTTCCTCTGAAAATTGCAGTGATGCATTAGAAGATGTAAATTATTCACTGCATTTGTGCATTTATACAGAGATGAAACTACATCTGTTTGTCTTCACCTTTAGGGCAGTGACACACCAGGAGATTACTAACCTCCCCGCAATGTCATCCCACCGGCTAGAATGTAAATCGCCAGTGGGATGGCATACGTGGCGCCGTGATTTGCCGTAGTCGCCCGAAGTTTCCTTTCAAGGCAACGAAGATTTGTCGTGCGGCGACTAATCTCTCTGTGTGTCACTGCCCTTAAGGTATGCAAATCTAAATTACAGAAATATCCCTTATCTGGATAAGCCCAGGTCCTGAGCATTCTGGATAACAGGTTCCATACTTGTACTATACTGCAACAATAAATCAATAAAACGTGGGTTTGTGTAAATGGGAATCGGTGTAAAATATATTGCATGGGGTGACAATAGTAATCAAGTTACCTGACATAATTCTTCAACTGGCTGTGACAGGTAGGGTTTGTAAAAGACACTGCTGCCATCCCAGCAAGGCTCACCTGCAGGCCACCTTGTACATCTTAGTTATCAGTTTCTAATATGGAAACATCTTAAGAAAACATCATAAGAACATCTGGTCAGCAAAAAACACCACATTAGACCCTGGCTTTAAATCGCCTATGCAGTGTAACAGCCAAACCCAGTGACTTCTGTGACAGTAATCCCTTACTATAAAAGAATAACCACAATGTTGGGGACAGGTCTAGATCAATGGCAAATGTGATTTATGTAAAAATGCAGAGAATAAATACTCAGTGTACACAATGTAATGTAATTATGAGCTCATAATAACTGTCCAAGGATATTTTGGTAGATTTATTTATTTTTTTCAACGTAAAATTATTATTATTGAGTGTTTTTACAGAACAGTTACAAAGAAATAAGTCATCCCATAAATAAGTACAGTATTATGAAAAAGCTGCTTTCTTCATCTTTCTTTAGAAACTGTGAAGATTATCTGTATTACTGTACTTTTATGTAAATGAAAATAATGGCCCATTAAAAATATCTTCCAAATGGTTTCTTATGTCATTTTTTTTTAGATTTTCATCATATCAAATGTACAGCAAACAAATATCTCCTGTTACCTGACATTCAAATGCTGTAGTTGTTTTGCCCTTTATTTGTGATTTTTGATTTGTAACCTAAACCCCACAAGGCTGATTGGTTGCTATGGGTTACTGCTCCTGGGCAAATTAGTGCCTTTTATTAATTCCTAAGGTATGGGATTTTTAGAAATTGATTTAGCAGGTCAATTGATGGAAGCCAGTTCAATCAATAAATAGTAATCAGTATGAATATTTATCATTATCCAAGCCTTCAGGATTTCATTATCTAAGGCCAACCAAAAGTGACTGATTTGGGATATGTAATCCCATAGAAACCCATGGGCACTGATAATTAGTGACTGATTTGGGATGTCTAATCCCATAGAAATCTATGGGCACGGATAATTGTTTTTCTTTCTGAGAATTCAATCAGTATGAATACTGATTTAATCCTGTTGCTCATTAGCAAATATATGCTTATGATTAGTAAAATTTGATTATTCTCGATTGTTCTGCATTAATATTTACTTTAATAAATTCCAAAGAGTGATATGGAACAATCTTTAGGGGTATATTTATCATGCTGTGTAAACAGTGGAGTGAAGCATTACCGATGATGTTGCCCAGGACAACCAATCAGCAGTTAGATTTCAATAGTTAGAAAACCAAAGCAAAGCATCTGATTGGCTGCTATGAGCAACATCACTGGTAATGTTTTACTCCACTTTTTACACAGCATGATAAATATACCCAAGTGTTAATGCAATGGAGCCAAAATGAGATACTGTTATATTTCAGGTGTCACTATGTATATCTGCCCCAAGGTTGGAGACTAGAATCATTCTTTTCTCCACCCTGTAGATCAGGGGTAGGGAACCTATGGCTCGGGAGCCAGATGTGGCTCTTTTGATGGCTGCATCTGGTCGCTGCCAAATCTTTAATAAAAAAAATAACGGGGGGCGTGGCCTGCACTTGGAGGATAGATGACGTGTTCTATGCCTTAGAACACACTTCTATCCGCCGAGCGCAGGCCACGCCCTTCTCCACATCGCATCCGGCATCCTTGGCACTCACCCTACCTTGCCCCTGCGCTCGGCGGATAGAACACATGTTCTAAGCCTTAAAACATGTCTTCTATCCGCCGAGCGCAGGCCATGCCCTCCTCTGCATCGCATCCGGCATCCTTAGCACCCACCCTACCTTGCCCCGCAGCCAAACATAATGTATGGCTCTCACGGAATTACATTTTAAAATATGTGGTGTTTATGGCTCTCTCAGCCAAAAAGGTTCCCGACCCCAGCTGTAGATATTCAATTAACTTTATAAATGTCTTCCCTTCTCCTCTGATTATCTAATGCAAAATAATATTGGCAGCTTTGGAAAAGCCAGCCTCAAATATCATGTTAAATAACATATTTTGACACACATGCAAATAAATAACTGAAATGTATAAGCTGAATGCAGAAGAGTCCTTTGCCTAATCCCTCCTTAATTACAAAAAATATGCTAACTGGAAAGAAGGAGGGGGTCATGGTGATGTGAGGTGTGGCCCTAATTTGTATTTTTTTTTTTTTTCCAAGGAAGCAAAGAAAAGTGAATTATGCCACTGTTTCCAAATAATTAAAAAATGTTCATGCTACTGAATTAACTTTCTCTCTCTGTGTCTCTCTTTCTTAATATTCCATCTTCTGTCCCTTACTATTCATAGTATTAAAAGACTGTATCAGAAGCCAGCTCCCCTTCAATCAAGACTCTTACTTCCCATAATACCTTGTGTCGTGTGATTAAAGGGATCTGTTGTGAAAATGAAAATGTATTATAAGCTTCATGACACTGAAATAAGAAACTTTCTAAATATAATCAGTTACAAAGTATAAAATAATAGAGTTACTTCACTCTCTTTCCCTAGAACGTGTATTAGAGCTCACATTTTCAATAACTGCCTCTAACAGAATTCCTGTTTCTCTACATGTAGGATTTGTGCCGTTATTTTGTTTATTTGTGCTGGAGTTAGTTATTTGGGTTAGCTAAAATACATTTGATAGGAAAGGGAACCACTCCCAAGAGATGTATTAGACCTACCTCTCAATCAAAATCTTATCCTAATTCTTGATTATTTTAGAAACAGTACAGAATTTCTAATGTATTATTATTATTATTGTTTCATATTTCTGTTAAATAAAGTATATATTACATTTTCATTTTCAATAGTTCCCCTTTAATATCTGTTCATCCAGTAGCTTCAAATACATTTTTTTTGCCAATAAATGTCCAGTTTAATCTGAAAAAGATCTTCACTCTTTAGTTCTCTGCCGCAGATAGCATTTAACCCCTGCTTACTGTTTATCTTCCTTAACCCACGGTATTCTACACAGTTTATCTATTATCAGCCTTTTTGCGCTATTCAGCTTGAATGGCTGCCCCCATGGCTATGCAGCTGCTTATTTATATCAACTGTAGTAGTTTCTTTCCAGTGCATAGTGATAGAACATATTTATATGCAAATAAAAGACTTATTTCTTTTGTCTTACTGGTCCTTATATAAAGCTTCTTATTTGTTTTACCCCCTTAATGCTTGCTTTGTAGATGAACCCTACCCCGTGTTTCTATTTAGCCTCTCCCCATGCTTTGAAAGGGTAGCGTGGATTAAGGATTAAGTTTATGAAAAACCTTTTGCATGGTAATCCTGTCATGTACTCGTAAGAGTCACACAACCAGCATCGTGGCTAAAGGTCTCAAGGATAGAGTATTCATATCATTTACTGCTGTGTTTCTAATTTTGCTAGTGCCAATATTTTCTATTTATATATCTAAACTTTAGTTCACTGTGGTTCTTGTGAAATGCTTTATAAAGGTCTGCAAATAGCCAGAAGGATAGAGTGAACTGTTTACTGCCCCACTAACAGTAACTGTATTTTCCTATATGGTACTTTGTTACTTCTGGAAGCTACTAATGCAACAATTGTGATTTAAATATTTGACCTTTAGAAATGTAACACCAATACAAATGAATGCTGTACTCAAAGCTCATGGTCAGTAATCCTTGCAATGTGATCATACTCTACAGAAAATCCCTTCTGATCATGGTGCAAAGTACACTGCACACTGGTTAAGCCGGCCATAAACTTGCAGACTGATCCGTTTTCCTTGTCTGTAAAGTTCCAGGGGACTGTGGGCCCATGTAAGAGTCCCTGCATTAACATTGAATCTAATTATCAGTCCATCCAGATGTTTTTAAAGTGATACTGACACGAAAAAACTACTTTTCAAAATATGAATGTTACCTATAGGTCATGTTGATCTTTTTTCACTGATAGGGCTGCTTTTGTAAGTTATCGTTGCTTGAAGTTCCTAAACCTGACTGTTTTTCCAACCTGACTGTCCCATCCCAGCCTGTCAGTTACAGATTCCAATGCTAACAGACTCAAATATGGCAGCCCCCTCATAGAGGAACAATGGGGATCAGGATAGGTAATGTTCAAGCATTGGGCAAATACTTTTATAGCAAAATTATAAAGCTCATGCAAAGACAGTGTAATGATATATTTTGAAAAAGTTTAATTTCAGGTGTCAGTATCTCTTTAAGGGGCAACACAAAATATCCAAAGCCAAGGCTAATATTTATCAAAGGACGTGTGAAGAGTTTTTGCCACAAAATGTTTTAAAAAATTATTCAAAATTCAAGTCTCCTTGTGGTTTTGGGGATATTTTTTGAAAATTTGGTGATGAATTTTCTTTTTATTCTCTACTATATATTAAAAATATTCCTTTCATAAAGATGGCTTGTTGGGGTATCAGGATTTTTTCCAGTGTTCCTATTGCCCATATATTGCATATATTAATATTCTAGAGATACATTGAACTACTGTGAAAAACAAACATCTGATTCTGGACCTTCATTCAATTATGGCAATAATATTAATAAATCCTTGTTAGCTGCTTAACAGCAGCAACACTAAAGAATACATAAAAAATCTGCATCGCATTACATATACATCAGTAGCTTCTGGACAGTGTTGGACTGGCCTACCAGAATACCAGGAAAACTCCCGGTGGGCCTTCCTGCTCCTGACCATTTGGCCTGTTTCATGGTTATTCCCTATTTCTAAATGGGAACAAAGAGGAGAAATAGATGGAAGGATAGATACAAGCATGTAATACATGAGACTAGGAGAATAAAGATGTTGGGTGAGCAAAGGAGAAGAACAGTTTGGAAAGTGGGTCCATGGTCTAAGGATTTCTGGTGGGCCCCTGGGGTCCCAGTCCGACACTGCTTCTGGAAGAAAATAGTGGAAGCCTTCACATATCTGTCCATCCTAAAACAGACACTTTATTCACTTGGCTACACTGGGGAAAATGTACAAGTCAAGTCATCTCCAAAAGCATTTTTATTTACCTTATTTACATATACATCAGAATGCACAGAAGTGGAAGTATTATCAAACTACAAAATCAATATACTGTACATACAACAGCATTTATTTATTTTTCTTGATAAGCTTTTTCCCTTTTTTTTTGCATTTTATGTTAAAGAACTTTCAGACACTAGGTGGCGCCAAACTACTTGGCTAAACTGGGGCTCTTATGGTTGTACTGTTGATTGTAATGCTTATTGTTAATTGTAAACTGATTTAATGGTTTCATGTTAGTTATTTCGATATCGGTCTACTTATGTGCCTGTGTCCTTAATAATACCCAGGCCCAGAATGGCAAATGCCAGAGGGGCTACTGTAAGATTCCACAAAGACAGTCACTATTTATTGGGCAGGTGGGAAGATGTTTGGGCCTATTGGGCTGTTTGTAATTATAATGTCAGGGCCTATTTAGAACCTTAGTCCAGACCTGATAATATTGTAAGTACTCTGCTTAAAGTTGAGAGAAATACACAATCTGCAAGGAGTCTTGAAGTCTGTAGCTGAAACACTTACTGGGACCCATTTCCCCTAGTGTGTTGGTTACAACAAATGTAGAACAACAACACACACTATTATGTGATGGAGTGCTAAGTTGTTAGGTAACAGTTGGGGTGCATCTAAGAGGACTAAACTCTGGCCTTGTGGCTTAGGCAGAACTACAGGGCAAGCTTAGAGCTGCTGCAGCCCATAGGGGGCACCTGGAACCTGCCTGTTTCAAGTCTGTGCGAGTTACAGAGTATTTCCAATCTGCAAACAAGAAAAAGAGTTTGAGAGTCTCCAGAAGGCATATTGCTCTTCTTCTGCAAGTTGTCATTTTTTTTTTAAACTGTGATTGCCATGCAATTATTATTATGTAGCTAACTTTGACCATATTGTCATTAGCAGGAAATACATTGTGGTTTGTTCTCTATTCTGAACAAGTCAGAATACCTAACAAATAAAAATGGGCAGGTACTACAAACATGTATTTAAATATTCTCTTATTTGTAATCTGTGCACTCCATCCAGTTTAATCTCTTCAGTGCCGGAAGACAACATTGTATTTGATCTGATTCTGGCAGTGTTGCTTGTACATTCTGGGCTGGGGTGGTGCTTGCTATTATCATAATAACAAGCATCTGTCATGTTTCTCCCACAGCCCAGTATGCAGTGGAAATGCACTACACACCAATCAACCAGACAGTGGGTTTATTGCTCATAGTGGGCAGTGCCAACATACAGAATTGTTGGTGGGTTACAAAAAAGCCAGACAAGCACTAATTACAGGGTTTTCAGACCATGCAGAAGGAAGCTACCCTATGATAAGATTTCTATTTTACTATAATTCCTTTGTACAATACTATTATGGTACATGGCCTGCTGTCATTGGGAGCATTGCCTGTTGTAATTAGGGAAATACATTGTCTTCCTTCTTATACATATACCAGTTCAGAATATGGATGGATGCAAGTGGGAAGGGCTCTGTCTCCATATGTAAGAAAATAGAATATATGAAATATATTTCATACAGAAACATTGGCCATCCTGGCCATCTCTAACTGGATGAACCAACGCCACCTCAAACTCAACCTAACAAAAACTGAACTAATGATCTGTCCGCCTAAGCCTGGTCCTACCCCCCCTTTTCTATCTCTATTGATGGCACCCTCATCAACCTCGTAGATTTGGCGCGTTGTTTGGGGGTGATCTTTGACTCCAGTCTCTCTTTTTCTAACCACATTAACACCACTGTCAAAACCTGTCACTTTTTCTTACGCAATATTGCCAAAATTCATCCCTTGTTTCTACTGCAACAGCTAAGCTGCTCATGCATGCTCTCATCCTGTCACGACTGGACTACTGCAACCTGCTATTAACCGGCCTCCCTAACTCCCATCTTTCCCCCCTACAGTCTATATTAAACACTGCTGCCAGAAATCTCCTCCTCTCATCCAGGAGAGTTCAGGCCCTTCCCCTGCTAAAGGCCTTATCGTGAAGTTTCCTTTTCTGAGTGAGCATTTTAAAATCTCCTGTTCTATCGTTCCTTGGAAGTGACCAAAGACCTTTCACTTCCTATTAAACAAAGAATATCTTACAAACTTCTTCTCCTAACCAAAGCCCTCCATTCCTCTGCTCCTCACTACATCTCGTCCCTTGTGTCTCCGTATGTTCCCGGCCGACTCCTTCGTTCCTCGCAGAGCAATCGTTTGGTTGCGCCCCCCACTACTACTGCGGACTCCCAATGATTTCTATAGAAACTCTCAAGCTTTTCAATAGCGAAGTGAAAGAGAGTTTTACATTTAAGTTTTTGGGTTTTTTGCACCAGACAGGGTTTTTGAGGCATAATTTGAACTCCAATGTTGATAAATCACCCCCATAATGATTGCCTCTGGTATTCTTGCTGTCTTTGTTCTTAGCAGCACCAGTTATTAAACACAATGTAAGCCATTGCCATTGTAGCTGCAAAGAGTATTTCATATAAAAAATTGATTAGTAAGGTAGAAGGCAGAAAACATCCTCAGTCTCTGGCTCATTTATGTCTGCAAGTGCAGTGGGCAGCTTTTGCTTTTCCTGCAGTCAGTTGCGTCAAAATGTGCTCTTTGCACTTTCCTATGGTTATGTTCAGTGCCACTCAATCTTTCCTGCCTTCTTTTCTAAATCAGGCATTGCTGCACCAATTGAGTTATGGGAACTCTGGAGCTACCACCACCTTCTGACCAGGCAGTCGTTGCAGGGTTCCATCAGTGCCTTGATTTAAAAATCAGATTGTCTGCCCTTTGGCCATTTGCCGTAAATTCAGTGGCGCTGCTGCCTGAGACAAGTTTCTCAATTCACCTCATGGCAGCACCCCTGGGTCAGAAACATTGCCTAAATACCTTTGTATTGCATGGGACTGCTGTGTATCTAAACATGAATAGCAGAGGTTGTTGAATTCTCTTTAGTTTTCATTAGAGCAGATGTGTTTGATACTTAGGCTGGCTACACATACTGTATGTCCATTTAGTATGAACACATTAAATATAGGTTAAGCTGATAATGCATTGTCTGTGTGCTAATTCAAAAAGTATACATACTGTATATTATTAATTTTTTTAATATTAATCCTTTAATTCACTTTCTAGGGTGTGTAACCTGAACTCTCTGACATATGAAATAATCTGCAGTTCATTACGAAAAATAAGAAGAATGTGGGCAGGAAGATGAATACAAAAAAAAAACAATCTGTTAACAATGAAGAGAAAAAATAAGTATAGACAGCCAACACAAAATCCTACACACACGTGTAGAGCACAGCTGGTGAAGCAGATGTTATTAAAAAGCTGTCTGTGACTGGGGGTATGGATATGGTCCACTCAATAACTGTATTTTCTTTCATTTTTTGCATAATGAAAGAAAATGTAATTGATGCAATCGTCCAATATATATTCATTAAACATTTCCAATGGTCTGAAAGCAGTGTTTGTTTAGCACTTTCTGTTCTCAAGTTTTGACTCTTAAAACAGTGTAGCAGAAGTCAGTTCTTGTCCATGTCTTTTAATCAGTTGGTTTGCAACATTGTTTCTGGAGTCAGAGCCAGGAGTGCAGAGAATGTAAACAGCCAAGCATACTGCTTTCAATAGCAATTACATTTACAAATAACAATAACCACAACCACAGAAAATGATAAATAAATGTATGTTGGGAAGTTACTTAGAATTTTTTTTTCTTTTTTTTATGCAAAAAATTATTGGGTATGAGCCATAGAAACACAATTTTGCCCAAGAGATTCACTTACTAAGGAGTTTTCACTTGGCCTATTCAGCTATATCATGTAAAGTATTCAAACAGCATGGTGTGCAAGCAGGTGCGCCTCCCCAGCTACTACTATTAATAATGAAAACTTCCAGATCATTTTCGCTGTAGACAAATATTAAATTTCCTTTGTACGTCTTTCTGTATCCATAAGGTTTAGTTACATGATTTTGTAGGCTAGGGGTGTCTGTTGGAATTGTTCTGCCTGTTTTCCTTTGTACCACCAAAACTACAGTATTCATGGTGATAAAGGTGAAAGTAACCACGGGTTACCCTATTCAATGCTATACATAGCAAGGGAAACAGGGACTGAACAAAATCCTTCTGAGTGTTTTTCTAACTGAGAAAATCAATGTAAACATGTATTTGACATAAACAGTTGCTGTCATGTAAACTGCAATTCCTGTAGTTTTTTTATTTAATTTTTATTGAAACCTGTTTTTTTCCTCCATTAAACAAGTCAGGTCACAGAGAAAAAGGGTTAAGAAAAGCAGCAAAAATACAACCACAGGCATTAAAATACTAGTCCATATATAATAACAGGTGACCAGTGAGTGATACCTGATGATTGGTTGCTGTGGGATACTGCACCTGGGCAAACATAGTACATTATACTATAAAACCACATAAAGCTCTTCATGTAGGCAAGTAAGATTTTGCTTTAATGAGCTTGTTCCTATTTAGCCTCTTTGTCAGCTTGTACTTGTATGTAATCTGCATGTTTTATGTATACACCATACAGCTGAACAGTGCTGTAGAATATGCTGGTAAGTAATAAAACATGTTCAAATAGTATATCAAACATGCATAAATGCTGGCACATATACTGTATGTATAGTCAGCCAGTTGTTTTTGACATGGCCAAGAGGGATCATTTTACTAAACCAAGTGCAATAATGCAAGGTTTTGCAAAGTTCAAAAATGAATGCAAATCGGATTCATTAGGTGCGTGTCATTTTATGGGTAGGTGCAACATGCAAAGAAATCCCTAAAAGTAGCATCTCCATATGCAACTACCTTGGTGAATAGTATATAAATTTTGCACTCTGCACTGCACATTGCTTTTGAGCCTTCCTATGTGTGTGCTCGCTTTGATTGCATGAAAAAAATGGTGAAAAAAGGGTATTCTGATTGGAAAACCTATCCATTTGATTGACAGTCATTTCAACTATTTTTTTACTACTTTGCACCCCTGGCCCCAGTTCCACTTGCTCCACGAAAAGACCACCTTTAGAATGCTCTGCAACCAAAACACCAAGGTGGGGCAGGTGAAATCTATCAACTGCTCTTCATTGCTGCAGTCTGACTCATTGCTGTCAGGCAGCTACATTTCGTTTTCTGACAAGACAATTAAATGCATAATATCTGCATAATGAGAAAGAGTTTTATCAGTATTTTGATCAGCCTGTGGTTACAGAGTCATATTACAATACAATTTTACAAATATCCTTAAAAGCATAGTTTGTACTCAAGAAATGTATTGTTTTTGAATAGTACTCTCCCAAAAATGACTTTTTTCAGTTGATTTCTAATTTTTCTTTTTTTTTTTTTACCATTTTTACAAAATATGTTCTAAAAAAAGATTTATTTATTTCATTTTCCTAGTAGTAGTGCAGTAACTTTGGTCAAAGGCTTTTGAAACTGCTGCAGTTTTATATATTAGCTTTTGACATCTGTAAGCTCTAGCAGCAGCTGAAGTCCCTGCTATACATGCTACCTACTTGAAATGTAACTACATATGTCAAATGTCTTTGTTGGTTTTTAGAAACATAAGAATGTATAAATATATATAAAAGTCAACATTCTTCTGACTTGAAAATCTGGATTTTGCCCATCTGGTATCAGAAACTTGTTATGCATAAACTGGGGTTTAACAGATGGGATAATGACATATTTAGTGCTTTTTACCCTTGCAACATTATATGACCTACCTCATATCACAGAGAAGGTGTGTCAGCATAAATTACTGGTTTGGTGAAACACTTCCCTCTAATTAGGTATGTTAGATCCTATACACTTGTTTTTCTTTTTTAAAGCTTATGACACACAAGAAGATTAGTGGTATTTGCTTATACATATATTCTTGAGAACGTTTCTTAGGGGGACCCCATGGTTGGAACACAGATACGGTACCATGCTATAAAAATAAAAGTTTTGAACTTTATTAGGAGTGCTGATCCTCTGTTGGGATATATGATATGTTGATTGTGCACTCCGCACTGCTCATGTATATATATATATATATATATATATATATATATATAAAAAATGTATATATACATAAAACATACATTTAAACAGTAGTTTTTACTATAACAGGGAAGAGTGAGAGTGAGTTGGTGTAATTATTCTTAGGATCCAGTAATTCCTACCCTCCAAATGTACTGCACTCTCTTTATTAATGAATATAATGAAGTGAGTTATTTTACTGCACATTGTGACCTAACTTCAGCTTATGCATGCATGGTTTGTTCTCTAAAGGGAAACGACTGGCAGTTAATTATTGAACTGCAAGTATCACTTCATTTAATATGGATTTGTGTCTAATTTTTAACCCTCATTGTAAAAACAGAAAGTTACCTTACATTACAGAAAAAATATAGTGAAATGTTGATACTGAATATTATGAGAGAGGATCAGTAGCTAAAGGTTCTTTTATAAATATTTTGCAGATATTCCAGAATCTTTATGGCTTTTTATCACTTATATCCTGTTTTGAGGTATGGGATTAGGCTTATATGTGTAGCAATGTTGTTGTTCTGTAAGGATGCCCATAAAGTGAGCAGTCAGTCTATTTAAAATATCAAAATAGAATAGAATCATTGAAAAGAATGGGATTACATTAACATGAAAATCCAAATACTTGCCTAACCTTAAGTTTTTCCTCACCTAATGGTTTTTACACTAGTCTTTATAAGACTTTTTATTTGCACCAGATATGATCCAGTAATATTTTCATATTTCCACACTTTTTACAGGACAGTTCCAGTAATCAACAACAAAAAGGCTGTAAGAGAGAGCAGCCTTGATATAGTAAGGTGGACATGTGATGGGGTTCATTGGTTGTAACTGAATCTAAGTGGTGATTCCACCCCTAACCTAAAGTTGTTTTTGCTACACGAGCAACATGTGTCTACTTTCTTGTACTTGTACTAAGACCTGATGACATCCCTAACAAAGCATTAGCCCTTATTGCTTTGTTGTCTTATGTAGGATTTTGTGCAACTAAAATACATAAATGTATCTTTTTTAATTCTGCTTGGGCATGACTCTTGTCTCACATGACTCACTGACTTTTTGTCATATGAATACCAAAATAGTGGATTTGGTGCATCCCTACTGTTTACATCATGTAAAGAAATTAAAGAAATGCATGCATGGATCAAAGAGCCAGTTGGAAACAGAATATATGGCATAAGCACAATGGTCATTTTATGACAGTTCTGAAGACTTTTGGTGTCACTAAAAGAATTAAAATAGGGGAACGACTGGAACATGTGTGCAGCACAGTTGGGTGAAATGTGATCTGTGTGGTCTCCCTCAACAATGTCTCATTAAATTTAGTTTAGCTTTCTGTAGTATAGCTTGTATGCATAACTTTCTTAATGAACCTGTTAATAATTTACAGTGGGTCACATGACAGACTGAGAATGTATCTAGTAACATTTTCCATAGCTTGTTTATGTTATAAAGGGCATGCATTATGGAAAAGTCTGAAAGCACCAGTGAATGTGCACAACACATTAAACTGATTATAGGGCAGTGTCTGCATACTGTACAAGCCTCTGGTGACCTGGTCACATTTTTTTCTAGGCCTTACACAGATAGTGGCTGTGCTTTGAAATCAGATGGTAGGAAACAATGTCATAAATGTGTCACATACTCTAATTCCTCTATAGAAATACAGAAACAAGTGCTGTAACACCTGGAAATGAAATTGCCCTGACTGCATTTACATTTACATGCATACTCTTGTTGTTATTTTGGGTGATTTGAGATTACAAATTCTGAATGCTTAGATAATGGCAAATATAAATATTGATGGATTTTTAATGAATATATTAAAAATTAGCATTCAATTCCCAAAGATCCATTTACATAAATATCAATAAAAATCGAGTTACTGGGTTTTACTCAGGGACTCTTGGACTGGCCCCTGGGACATTCATGCACATATAGGTATGGTATCCCTTATTCGGAAACCCGTTATCCAGAAAGTTCCGAATTACGGAAAGGCCATCTCCCATAGACTCCATTATAAGCAAATAATTCTAATTTTTAAAAATGATTTCCTTTTTCTTTGTAATCATAAACCAGTACCATGTACTTGATCCCAACTAAGATATAATTAATCATAATTGGAGGCAAATCAATATTTAAGTGATTTCTAGTAGACTTAAATTATGAAGATCCAAATTACGGAAAGATCCCTTATCTGGAAACCCCAGGTCCCATACCTGTACTAAGGACATTCTCATCTAAAATAGCACCTTATCTGTAACATTTTTACAGATGAACTTAATTATCATGAGCCTCAGTGAAGATACTTTATGTTTAGCCAATGTTTAACCTACACTGTCGTATTTGTCCCTGTTTTTATAATACTAATATATGCTTAGAGACCACAGGGCTCATTTAGTAAATATAAAATTCCAATCCTGAGAGCTGCAGAACAAAAAAAAGTATATATTTTAGAACAACCGCAAATTTAATTAAAATACTGCTATTGCATACTAAAAGTTTATTTTAAAATGAACTACCCTTTTCACCACTTTTTATTTTTTGTGGGGCCTTAAAAAATGTCATGGCTCAGCATTCTGTATATTTTAGGTCCCGCCCCCATGTGTACCCCTTTTATAATTCTAAAATCTTGTAGCCCTAGCAATAACACATATCAACCAATAAACTCTTAATAAAAATCAATACGATCTCAACTTTTATTTTAAAGTTTGTAGAAGACAGAGTAGATGGATCAAGACTGATTGGTTAACATTGGCAACTGCAGTGGTGCAATGTACCACCTATGTCAGTAAAGGCCACATGTTGATGCATGATGCAGACTTCCAGGACTATTACATGTAATCATTTAACTGCAAAATTTTATTGACACTGATAAGTGAAATTTAATGCTGATGATGATGTATATCTTTAATATAAAGAGAAGTTTGTGTAAATGTACATTGATTCAGTATATCTTTCAAACATTGTTACTTTTTTCCTACACAGGTATGGGATCCCTTATCTAGAAACCCATTATCCAGAAAGTTCCAAATTATGGAAATGCCATCTCCCATAGACTCTATTATAAGCAAATAATTTAAGTCCCTTGTACTTGATCCCAACAAAGATATAATTAATCCTTATTGGAGGCACAACAAGCCTATTGGGTTTATTCAATAATTAAAAATATACCCTGGCAAGTACACAGAGGCCCAAACAGACCCGACCAGCCCAACAATTATTGACATTTTTTAGATTGCCAGACTGGGCCTACCTGTGTGGAGCTACACTTAGCGGATGCAAACATTTCTGTTTCTGAACCAATATCCGCTCACAGTAGCTCACAACAGGCTGAAGTCGTGCTTTCAAAATTTTTTTCCCTCTGGGGCAAATTCGAGAAGCTTCAGAAGGGGGTGTTTTGACTTCCTCTGGATCAGTTAACAGTTAGGCAGGTTTCTTACTATGTTTTCATTGTTTTGGAGGTATTGAAACAATGAAAACAAAGGATTGGTGACCATACACACAGGTTGTTACAACAAGACGGGAAATGGATTAAAAAGTTTACTCTTCACAATCTGTAGGACAAATGATGCCTGGAGCATACATTTTGGGATGTAATCTAATACCTTTTTCATGATTCTTTGCAGATTATAGAGCTGGCTACCATTCATTTGTATTTGTTCAGATCTGAGATCTGTGTACGGTTAGATTCACTGTAAATACAAGCTTAGCTCTGTGTTAAATGTTAATACTGTATAAGGCAACTTATTTGTGCTAACTATATATGTATCAAAGATTGTTACACTGAATAATGTTGCAGTATGTTTGTGGCTATGTTTCAATTACTAAAGGAACAACACTCAGAAAGGTAATGCGTTTGGAGTTTGGATTGTATGGAAGAAAACCAGAACCATGAATGGACTACTTGAAAAAAAAATGAATGCTGCTTTCAGGGGCTGTGGGATTTGTGCATTACTTCCTGTTTTTGAGTTACACAACAGGACATTTTGAAAGTATGTTACAATTTAGTAAAGGATCCTGTATGACTCGAAACGTTGTTGTAGCAAATAATTTACAGATTATACTACTAAATTAGCAGGGCCCTTCCTCCCAGGGTCGCAATAATTAACCTATTGGTCACCTTGGCCCTAGGTCATATGGCCTACCCAACAAGCAGAATGGGACCCCTGCATACACAAACTATGCCCCTGCTCCAACCCAGTTATGCCCCATTTCCTGTACCCACCAAAAATAAATTTATTGAAAGCATTTTGGGCAGTGTTAGAAAGCCACAAGCATATAATAAAATGCCTTTATTTAGCAGTATATGGGCACAGAATAGCAACTTAGTTTTACACTCAAAAGTCAGCTCCTCCAAACATAGAGTCAATGAAGATGTTGATAGGTAAGCTTTTTGTCCTAAAGGTGCTAAATAAAGAACTTTATTTGTCTATAGGCAAAATGTCCAATAAAATATTTCTGATTCTCTCAATCCTCTGGAATCTGCATCTCAGATATAGGGAGGGGATTGTGTTACAAATTTTCATGTGTTCAACAATGGTAACATCTATCCAGGATTTGTCATCTTCCTCCTATTATAACACATAATTCTTTTAAGATAGATGTGTGTAGGGTCTTTCATAACAAGTGTAATCCGTCAATTGCCTATTCACTACTAGACTATAATCTTCTTACAGTCCTCCTATCCCTTGCTGGATGGTTTAATGAAAGGAATACAGTCTCATGCATATTCTCGTGAGCTATTTGTATGATTTATAACAAAATAATTTACATATGTTTATTTTGTTTTTTTAGCACTACTTATGTACACAGCACTGTACAGCAGAACTTTCTGATTTGTTGCTTGTAAAAGGCATGAAGAAAGTTTTTTAACTATCCAAAAAGCCACTGCAACATGTAAAACAAATGACTTTTAATACATGCAAACATGAAACAATATATGATAAGCGGGTTTTAATAATAAAAGTAAAGAATGAGGAATAGATATAAATACATAGCAGAATAATATAAAAACATATACATATATATATATATATATAGAAAAAGGCTGAGGCACACACTTATAGGGATAACAACCTGGGTGCAAATCAGATAAACAATGTAAATATGTAAAAAATGCTGATGCACACCAGGAAAATTTTATAAAAAAAAAGATACTTAGTTTATTTAGATCGACGTTTCGGTCCTCACCCGGGACCTTTATCAAGATCTTGATAAAGGTCCCGGGTGAGGACCGAAACGTCGATCTAAATAAACTAAGTATCTTTTTATATTATATATATATATAAAATACTGCAAAGAAGGCCAGCACTCACAGGACTTGAAATACTCCAACAAAAATAATAAAGGTTTCAAAGCAAATAATGAAGCATGGTTTTTTATTTGTCCGACGTTTCAGTTCCAGACAGGAACTTTCATCAGGGAGAACAGCACTGTGCATGAACAAACAAATTTAAAGGTACAAGATGGCGCCAAAACATCATTGCTAGGCAACCACCGACTAGCACAAATCTTCAAAAAACATAAAAACATACAAACACCACAAGGGGAAAGGGGAAGTAGTGGTAGATACATAAAACATAAGGGTAATATTGCACATCTTACTGGCTGGATGCTGCTATAGGGCATAAGCACACCGAGTCCCCCCAGGTTCTGTTTGTCCGTGTCAGGCACTCACCACAACAAAGCAGGAGAAAGAGGAGAGGAAAGGCAGGCAGCAGGACCGGTCCCGGTTCCCCGATCACCAATAATCCCCAGTGCCATAAGTTAAGTCCGCACGCACGGACACAGAAGAGTTTGCAGGCGCGCCGTATCAGACGCGTTGCCTAGCAACCGAGGCAAGTGGCGGCTTCCTTCTACCCCCTTCACGTGACTATCAGTCGGCAATATAGGTAGACCGGCGGGAGGCACCCTGTTTTAAGCCCATCGGTAACGCAGGGTGCTCCTGCAACGGGCTTAAAAGGCAGCCTCAGGGGTTCAGACCAAACGCTGCCAGTGCTGGCATAGTAGAGGCACAATTGGAGGGGACCCCCTTGCGCAAGGGGATGGAGTCTTCCGTGGGGGCCAATAGGGGAGCGACCTAGGAATACATAATAGAAGCTGCAGAATAGGATGTAGTCCTGTCAGAAGACAGTTTTAAGAGTTAGTAGAAGTGGTGGTTGGGCCGGGTATGATACGTCCAGCAGCTCTATATGAATCCAGTGTGTGTGCATATCAGAACAAGGGGGGGGAGGCGGACCAAAGACATCATTAACACAATACAGAGGGGATTACACATGAAAACATAGCAATATGTAAATATATAGATGCCATAATTCTCATAGACACAAAATGTCGCCGAAGTAGCCGAGGGGCCATGGGAAGATTCACAAATAAAGTTTTAAACGAAACACCCGAGTGGTAGTGTTTCATTGAGGCCCCTGGGGGCCACGCAGTCCAATGTATGAATCCATCTGGATTCACGGCGTAAAAGAGCCAAGTCTCTGTCCCCACCTCTCTGAAGGGGAAGCTGTTGGTCTATTGCCATACATTTAAACGTAGGAAGCGGATGCCGTTGCTGGGCGAAATGCCTAGCAACAGGTTGAATCAAAGTCCCCTCTTTGAGGGCTTTGCTGATCGCTGAACGATGATTGCCAATTCTTTCCTTCAACATGTTCACTGTTTTGCCCACGTAATACAGACCGCAAGGGCATGTAATGATATATACCACAAAACTGGAGGTACAGGACAAACGGTGTTTAATCTTAATCCTTTTGCCAGTATGGGGGTGAGGGAAGTCAGAGCCAGATAGAAGACAGCGGCACGTCACACAGTCTGGGCATCTGTAACACCCCAGCTTTTTTTGTGTTGATAGCCAATTAGACGGATTCTTGTTGTGATCCTTAAAATCAGTACGCACCAGCAAGTCTCTAAGCCTACTGCTCCTCCTGTATCCCATCAGTGGTTTGTTTGAAAGGTACAAAGAGAGGGATTCATCTTGATTGATCATTGGCCAATGTTTATGTAAACTCTTAGAGAGTTGTGTAGATGCGGCCGTAAAGGTAGTAGTGAAGATCAGTGGTGGGTCTAGTACCGTCTCCTTGTGTTTCTCAAGGAGCTCACCTTGCGTGTGTTGCAGTGCCCTCTGTAATTGTTGTTCCAGAATATGTTCAGAGTATCCACGTTCAAGAAACCTGACAAACATGTCTCTCAATTGTTCCACAGCGATCTCTGGTCTGCTGTTATTCCTTATGGTGCGTAAAAATTGAGAATAGGGAATACCACTTATGGTGGCGGGAGGGTGATTACTAGAGGCGTGCAGGATGGAGTTACGGTCCGTAGTCTTGCGAAAAAGTCTGGTTCCCAGGTGGCAGTGGTCCCTAAAGATATTTAGGTCAAGGAAGTCAATCTGATCAGAATGGTAGTTAAAGGTCAGTTTCACTGGGCTGTCCAACATGTTCAGATGTTGGTGAAAAGAGAGTAAACTGTCGGCCCCTTTCGTCCAGATAAGGAACAGGTCGTTGATGTAACGAAAATATAGAGTCCCCTAACAAGGGAACAATGTGTTCGGATTCAAATTGCAACATAAACAAGTTGGCGTATGATGGAGCGAGGGCACTACCCATAGCCGTACCCGCTATCTGGAGAAAATAGGAGTTCTCGAACCGGAAAAAATTCCTTGTGAGAGTAAGTTCGAGTAATTGCAACAAAAATTCTATTGGGACCCGCAAGGAGGTATCAGTGAGAAGTGCCTGTCTAGATGCCCTAATACCCATATCATGTGGTATGACCGTGTACAGGCTTTTTACATCCATAGTAACTAGAATGCAGTCGGGTGGGATTTCCCCCAGTTCCCTCAATCTTAGGATCACATGAGTGGAATCCTGGGTGTAGGAAGGCATAGATTTCACTAAAGGTTGTAAAAAATTGTCAATAAAAGTAGATACTGGTTGGTATAGAGATCCAACCGAAGAGATGATGGGTCTCCCTGGGGGTGCTGAGAGTGACTTATGAATTTTCGGCAATGTATAGATAATAGGAGTGCGTGGGTAGTCATTGGTCATAAATTGGAAGGTGTCAATATCTATCCAACCTGCGTGTAAAGCAACAGAGAGAATCCCATCCAATTCCTTTTTAAATCTACTGGTAGGGTCACAGGGTAAACGACGATAGGTTTGAACATCCGCTAATTGCCCTAGAATCTCCTGCTTGTAATAGGCATAGTCGAGTAATACAATCGCACCCTCTTTATCTGCTGGCCGAATTACCAGCTCTGTATTCTCTTTGAGTGTTCTAATGGCCCGCCGTTCGGCAAAAGATTTGGTCATATCTGAGATCGCCTTGGTTTTTAGGCTAAGGATCTTACCAAAGGTTTTAATGGCCGCCGGGGTGTTGGGGGGCTCAAAAGTACTCTTGGGTCTAAAAGGAGAGCGAGGGCCCTGTGGAGTGTTCTTAAAATGTTCTTTCAACCTCAGTTTCCTCTGAAATTTATATATATCAACCAAGGTGTCAAATGTGTTAGGCTTATTCTTGGGAACAAAAGAGAGACCCTTGGACAGTAGGGATAATTCACCGGGCGTCATGGTATGCTGACTTAGGTTAAATACTATGCTTTTCTCCCCTTCGGTGGTTTCCCTTTTGGGTTTGTACCCCCCCCCCCCCGTCTGGTATGTTGTCTTTTTCTATGTCTTTTTGGGATCGTGTCGTCACCCCTAAAAAAGATTTGTCACCAGTAGAGTTAGCGCCGCTGTCAGAGTCTGTAGACTGATCAGAGCTATCTACTGTTAGAAGAGATTTAGGTAGCCTTTTCTTCCTCAAAGTGGGTTTGGGTCTATTGTCAGATCTCAGTCCCAGAAGCCAGCCGTACACCCTTTTATTCTTGTAGTTATCTGTTACTTTACGTAATTTAGTTTGTTTGAACCTAGTGAGGTCCTGTCTATATTTGTCAATATTGGTTTGTAGCTTATTCACCCAGTCAGTACTAACATCAACAGTCAGGGAGTCTAGATACTGTTCCTCTAGGCTCTTAATGTCATTTCTAACGGTTACTAGTTCTTTACCAACCTGTTCAGTCACAAGTAGTATGAGGTCAAAAGAGCAATGATTGAGAATAGCACACCATTTACTACAAAAATCCGGATTATTGCAGCCAATGGTAGGGATTGTAGCAATACGAAATCCTCTAGGGATAAGTCTCTGTCTGTGGTAGTTGGAGAGAAAAACACCATGCAGCTGCAGATCCACTTCCCTTTTCTTTAAGTGAAGTATGTCATGGTAAATATCAATCTTGGGTTTACTCACTGCACAATCGAGAGGGGTCTCCGTGAACAGGATCCTGTCTACATCCTCTATGGAGAACGTGAAGTCCTTATTTGTGTCTACTTCAAATGTGGTTTGCGAATTGCCAGCTTCCATTCCCTTCAGTAATGGTAGAGGTGATGACCCTTAAGGCTATTGTCCGGCGTGGAGAGGTAACAACAATCAAATGGCCGCCAGCCACATGTAGTGCTGCTGCAATAGTACAAAAACCATCATATATGTGAGGACTATATGATACAAAAAGCAAAAGAAACAAGAATGTACTGTCCGTGGATTAGTACAGAAAAATTGTTTTTAGAAAAGTTCACAGTGGTGGGTGCACACCAACAGGGTACACTAGCAAGTAGTACCCAATACAAACAGTCCAACCAAAAGGTAGCACACCACTTCCAAAAAGTTTGAATGCCCGGGTGCTAATGCATAGAAATACAAAATACTGCAAAGAAGGCCAGCACTCACAGGACTTGAAATACTCCAACAAAAATAATAAAGGTTTCAAAGCAAATAATGAAGCATGGTTTTTTATTTGTCCGACGTTTCAGTTCCAGACAGGAACTTTCATCAGGGAGAACAGCACTGTGCATGAACAAACAACCGCCGGTCTACCTATATTGCCGACTGATAGTCACGTGAAGGGGGTAGAAGGAAGCCGCCACTTGCCTCGGTTGCTAGGCAACGCGTCTGATACGGCGCGCCTGCAAACTCTTCTGTGTCCGTGCATGCGGACTTAACTTATGGCACTGGGGATTATTGGTGATCGAGGAACCGGGACCGGTCCTGCTGCCTGCCTTTCCTCTCCTCTTTCTCCTGCTTTGTTGTGGTGAGTGCCTGACACAGACAAACAGAACCTGGGGGGACTCGGTGTGCTTATGCCCTATAGCAGCATCCAGCCAGTAAGATGTGCAATATTACCCTTATGTTTTATGTATCTACCACTACTTCCCCTTTCCCCTTGTGGTGTTTGTATGTTTTTATGTTTTTTGAAGATTTGTGATAGTCGGTGGTTGCCTAGCAACGATGTTTTGGCGCCATCTTGTACCTTTAAATTTGTTTGTTCATGCACAGTGCTGTTCTCCCTGATGAAAGTTCCTGTCTGGAACTGAAACGTCGGACAAATAAAAAACCATGCTTCATTATTTGCTTTGAAACCTTTATTATTTTTGTTGGAGTATTTCAAGTCCTGTGAGTGCTGGCCTTCTTTGCAGTATTTTGTATTTCTATGCATTAGCACCCGGGAGCAACAGGGAAAGCAAGGCACTGGAGAGCCCTGTATTGAATCCCTGCCTATGGCAGGCATTAAAGAACAGTATACCCCCTTTTTCAACTTGAGTTTAATTAATGTCTGGATCTTGTTTCTTAAGCAGCAGTACATTATGCATGGGGGTTATCCAAAGTTGGACTGGGATGCCAGGGGCCTACTCTTCAAACTTTTTTCATCCAATTCTCGCTCGACCTCTATATTTTTCTAGTTTTTTTCTTTACATACTATAATATATTCTTCTTTATATTTAGCCAGTTTGTTTCCATAGAAAAATAGGAAATGACCATGAATTAGGCCAAATAGTTAGAGGAAGGAGGGCCCACTGACACCTGGGCCCACCAGAAATTTTCCTGGTATCCCTGTGGGCCAGTCCGTCACTGGGGTTATCTGTGAACTGGTTTTATCTATTATCTACTTTGCACAAACCAAACACGGACTTCAGTTTCCCTGTTTGCCCTGTTTAGCTCATAAAATACCAAAAAACATAGATTTTTATCTACTATGTGATGATATGTGATCTTTAAATAACAAAAATATAAAAATATATCAAATCTGAATTGGCTGAGCTTAGATGCCCTTACCCCATTTCTCTTTAGTTAAAAAATATTACTAAGTTACATATGTGTTGCAGGAGTTAACATTTTTAGAAATATATTTTACAAATGGCCATATTTCAAATGAAAAAAGAACATATATTTATCATAGGAAAATAAAATACCTGATTGTGATTGTGATTGAACTGGATCACTGCAAAATATATGTGCACTGGGATGTATATTAAGCCAAGAAAAGAGACTAAAGGAAAAACAATTTAAAATCATTCCCAAAAACCTGATTATTAATTTGACTGTGCATTTTAGGGAGTATCTCAAAGCTTCAAGTTGTCAATACAATCCCAACCCAAAACCATGGATTCTGAAGTAATTTACATATTCAGTTACCTATTATAGGTGAAGAAGCTCTTTGTGTTCCTCTATTCTCATAGCATCCAATTCCCAGATTGTATCCAAATGTACAGTGCTTTCTTATCAGGAGCTGTTGTTTATGTTGGTTTAGTTTTGCTTTAAAAGAATTCAGCACAAGGGCATGATACTTTGGGTCGCTCTTATAGATTTTAAGCTATATAACTAGTACCAACACTAACTATAAATAGTACCAACACTTTGCTAGTATATTTGTTTAGAACTTGCCAGTATAGCTAGAGGCTTATGTAATTACACGGTTTATTTTTTACAATCAGTAGAGGCAAGCCATTTAGGTGGCTAAAAATAAACAATATGTTAAAATATCCACAACTGGCCTAAATAAATAATTAACTATATATAATAGTAGTAGTAAACTGCCAATCATTGCATGATGGGATAATTCAACTGTACCTTCTTTTCCTCTCAGTGACTAAACAGACAACATTCTTATTCACTGTCACTCAGCTGGGTAGCAACACATTATAACAAACATTTACCAGTGATATCATTCTACAAAAGCACCCAGTTATGGAAAAATAACAACAATACAGCCACATAACAACAATATAACCTCCATATATTTGATAAATAGGTTAGGAAAAAACCCATTGCACAGTATGGGAAAATTGGGTCATAGGGTTAGCCAAGGCTATATAGAGAAATAGATGTCAGAAATTATAATTGTAGCTTAACCCTATAGGGATCCATTTACTAACAGCAGGCATAGCATTGGGCACAAATGATTGGGCATATCCTGGGGCACTGCTACCATTTCTCAACTCGCCTCAGGCAGCAGCGCCCCCAAAGTTACCAGGGGTGGCAAAAATCCGCTCCTGGTAACTTTAAGAGCTGGATTTCTGGTGTTTAAAATGAAAATTAGTAACTTATTTGTGCATTGCTCAACCTAACTTTTTCACCAATTGCATGTAACACATGCCGTGAGTCACTGACAAATTTCACCTGCTCTATTTTCTGTTCAGATTGATAAAACATGCACAAGTTGCACTCATTTTTTCCTATTGTCAGTGTATTTGAAATGTTGAATTTTCAGTATGCAGATGCTCCAAATTCTGGATAAGTGTTAGCCTGCTATTCACAATGTGCAAGTCAAAGGGAGCACTGTAATTAACACCACCTCAAGGCACATCAGATGTTTCGTACCTGGTGGAACTTCACTACCAGAAGCAAGTTTTCCTTTTTAAAGAAGTGACTGAATATATCCTCTAAGAAAATGCAGATAAGAGCACCCTCACATGACTATGAATGCTGTTGTTACTAAAGGTCATACATGTGCTAACCAACACGGTACTCTAACCAGTCGACCTGTGGGCTTAACACACAGACACAGTTGGATACATGTGTATTGCCACCTTTTGATTGTTCTATTTGCTTGGGCCAAGCACCTAAAACGATCAGAAAAGTAGAAACTGAAAAGAAGCTGTGGCTCCTCCTTACATCCTTTCAGATGACCAATAGAAATTTTCCTTCAAGACAGATAATCATTGATTCACCAGGATTACAGGATTATCTGTTGAAATGGCCCTGTTATACCCAGATTGTCAAAATTAGACAACTCTGCCCAAATCTGGGCATGTATGGCCAGCTTTATACTAGCCTGTGCCTGTTCATTACCATTACAAATATATATTACTGATTTTAAAGATGAAAAAAGAAAATATTTTTAACGTTCAACCATACACTTTCATTAACAGTACTTGTTCAAAATGTGCTCCTTGCACTTCTGTATAGCTGCAGTTAGTACCACTCAGTACTTCCTGCCTTCCATTCTGAATCAAGCGATGCTGCATCTATTGACGCAGGAAAACACTGGAGCTATCACCTCCTGACCAGGTGGTAGCTTCAAGGTTCCTTTGTGCCCAGCATTAATAGGCATGGCACGCTTATTCATAAAGAATCAGGTGTAGATGTCACTTGCACAGCAAACATCAGAACTTACGCACTGAAATGTGAGTGCAATTGTGTCTGATATGCAGGGCCACTCATGCCATGAGGCAAGATGAGAACCCCTCTGGACCCACTCCGACACCAAAGTTGTAAGCATGGAGTGGGAGAGAGCGGCAGGAGCCCCAGAATTGCCACTGCTGATATGCATCAAAATGCTTAAGCAGTTGCTGGATTCTTATTGAAAAGTACTTCGTTTCCCTTTGATCTCCTGCACTGAACGCCAAAAAAGATACTGTTTTTTTCAAACCTAATTAAAAAAGTAGGCAGAAAGCCCAGAATTCTCAACACCTGCACTTGTAACTAATAAAATAAATAGGTCTCTTGGGGGAACTGAGACTTGCAACCAGGGGCGGGCCAAGCCGACCAGGCAACCTAGGCAACCTGGTCGGCAACCGCACTCCTGCACCTTCCCCCCTTGTATGTGCTTCAGCAAGCATGCGCAGTTCCGTCAAGCACGTGCGGGGGGGTGGGTCATTGCCTCCACTGTGTAATGAAAAGTGGCAGGGGCAATGACAAGGGAGCGCGGACTAGGGGTAGGCAGGAGAGGCTTCTGCCTGGCGCCCCCCCAATCGTTGCGCCATAGGCAGGTGCCCCTACCTCTAGTTCCAGCCCTGCTTGCAACTTAGGGCAATGTCACCTTCATTAGAAAAACTGTAATACCACATAATACAAGACCCCAAAAATGTGATCAATTTTTACATAACATGCCAAATTTTGGTAAAATGGTAGTAGTATATAGGGATGGGGGGGTTGGGATGTCACAAAAATGGGCGTGGTGAACAAGTTCTCACCATGCTACGTGCAGCATTTCTTTTTTACCTATTTGCATTTTTCAAATGTTGGGAGGTATACTTGTGACTATAGTATTTTGGGAAAAATTGCTGGGCAAATGGGGCTCAAAATTGCACTTTGTTCACTGCACTTGCTTACATACATGTACCCTAATCTGAAACTGAACCTGCAGAAAAATTTATGAACTTTCAAATGCTTTAGAAAAAAATAAATCTTATTACAATGGTAAAAAGCTTCTCTGTTATTGTCAAACCTGTGGCTCAGCACCCAAGCTAGTAAACCTGAGCCAGTTTTTATAACCACATAAGGCCATATTATTACCATTTGCCCTATGACAGGTGGTAATTACGGGGTTTCCTTTGTGCCCAAGGGAGATGTTACAGGTTTGACCTCTGGCACATTTTTAAATACAATTGTCATGTGCTTTCTTTTGTTTTAGGGTATTGAGTCTCTATGACAAATTCCTGCAATCAGTACCTCAGTCTCCAGGAGAAGCTGTTAGCAAGAATATTCTCTGTGTGTCCACTAATGTAGTCTAATTGCTGTCTGTTTCCAAAGAGACTGTGGGGAAGGGGGGGCACTGCTGGGATAAATAGGGACCCATTTAAAGCTCTGTGAGACTGCCTCAGAATCACAATCACATAGGCAAGTTAAACATCTAGGGAATGAAGCAACAATGAGGGATTAGTGTACAGAACCAGAAAGCTACCACATAGCTATAGAAGTGGGGGAAATGTTGTACATGATGTTTTGGGCTTCTGTACAGCCCAAGGCAAGAACAGCCCTTTAGCAGGGAAGATTTGTGCCTCCATAGATGCCCCAGTAGCTCCCCATCTTCTTTCACTGCACATGCTCTGTGCTGCTTTCAGTTACTGAGCTTAGGGACCGACTCACAATATACTGTATGTATGGAATATAAAGGTCAGAATATAAAGCTGCTTAGTAAATTATACAGATTATTAGTACATGGCAGCTCAGAAACCAGTGCAGTGCAGCTTCTATGACAGGCAAACATCATTTTCTGCTAGATAATAAGTGACACCTCCTAAGCTTAGCTTCTCCACATCTGCCCAGAGCCCACGCAGCATGTGAATGTTACAGACACTTCTAACAAAATCCAAATCCTTTGACAATTTTGGAGGCCCAGATCATTAGCACAATATAGATGCTAAACCTTTAGCCTGGTGCAATAAGAATTGTGGGCCTTTGTTAAAATCGGTAGAAAGAGAAGCAATAACACCAAAACTGGTGAAAGTGGAAAGCAGGACAGGTGAAAGAACACCCATATGTAGTTGGGGTGTCCGAAAAACGTAGAAGTATTTTTAATAAACACTGCATACCTGCTATCTGCTTTAAACCCAGTAACACACCGAGGCAGCAACTGGTTCGCCTAAAAGACCCAATCCCAAAGCATAAAAAAGAGTAACATTGTGTATGCAGTACAGTGCAGTAAGGCATGCTCTGACTTATATTTGGGAGAAACCAAACAGTTACACCCGTGTATGGCGCAGCACAGAAGAGCAAACTGCTTTGGTCAGGACTCAGCCGTGTACCTACATCTAAAGGAAAAATGACACACATTTGAAGACTGCCAAGTACATATTCTAGACAGGGAGAGCGAATGATTCAAAAGAGGTGTTAAAGAGGCCATATATGTGAAAACAGAAAAACCAAGTTTGAAAAGAGGTGTGGAGGGGGGTATGACATCTACTGTCATTTTGCACCTCTCCCTGGAAGGTTTAATAACACTCCAATCATGCAAATACAATCAACACCTCACCTTCATGAGGTCCCTGATCCCATGCTGGTTATGATAAACAGATTATGCAACATTCCAGGGTTTTTATTCCAGGAAGATCTTTGAACAAGTCATTCTGAATTGAGAAGGCCAGTTGGATGACTTATTACTATAGATAATTAAAAAAAAACATAAAAAAATAAAAGTCAATATAAAGGTAAAAATCACCTTTAAAACAATCCATAAAAAAAAGTTGGATTATTAATACTGGTTCTTATTTTAGAGGTTTAGAGGTAACAGGGTGGCTTTGGATTAATGCAAATCAAGTAGTTTCTTTAGCACTAATGAAAATGAGGGTGGGTCCACCCTAATTTAACAATATGAAAACGCCTCTTTCCTACTTCCTGCAAGAATTACAAATATACCAGTCATTGAGATGTTTGGCCTACGATAGTGAGCACAGACTTTATTTATAAGGCTTCTCTGACCACCCCAAAATGTGGACAGCATGTGGCAATACCATGCAGAGTAGCAATATCAGCCACATTTTTACTGCAGTTTGAAACTATTACATAACTTTGTTGGGGTATCAGGTCTGCTATTACAGGGGATATAAATTCAAACATACTTTGTATAAATAACTGGAATATTTTTACAAATATATTCCAATTGTTTACCAACTAATACCTGTTGAGTTGAAACCTTTCTGACGCTTGATGTCCATGCAGCATAGGGAAGTAGTGGTGAGTGTACAGTGTAGGACCAGAAAAAAGACTGGCTAGTCAGTGTGGTGGGCTGAATTACTGGGCTAAGTGGAAAAAAGGTTATAAGTTAATAGTTTTGCCTTACAGAAAAAACAATTTATGATATTACTGCAAAACTAGACATAAAGGGGTTGATTCACTAAAGTGCGATAAAATTTATCGCACGCTTTTTTGCGTCAAAATAGGCGCGATAATTAGCGCACGATTCACTATAGTATTATTGCGTGCGTTAAGTCGCCATATCGCATGCGTTAATTTTCACGCGACCGCATGCGCTAGTCTTGGCATGTATAGAATTTCGCTACTATAGCAGTAAATATTTAGTTGCCATAATATACAGTACTATAGCGGTAAATATTTAGTCGCAATAATATACAGTACTACAGCGGTAAATATTTAGTCACCACAATATACAGTACTATAGTGGTAAATATTTAGTCGCCATAATATACAGTACTATAGCGGTAAATATTTAGTCACCATAATATACAGTAATATACATTACTAGGTATATTGGGCGATTTTTTTGTCGCGACTTTGTAATCTCGCAACTTGCGGACATTTTGTAGCGATTTTGTAATCTCGTGACATGTGCGACTTGCAGCCATTTTGTGTCATTGAGCCTGCAGTCACACTACAGAGAGCATCATGCCTGGGGTATCTGATCTGCTACCAGGGGAGAGGCGCTATATTGTGTCATTTTTCCTGCGCTCAGGATATGACAACCAGCCGCTTAGGGGTCCACGCAATCCTGTGCGACCTCCAAAACGGGTTGCGCGACGGGTTTGCCCTTGATGTGGGCCTCCACCTGCTCCAGCGCATATGGTCTGACCTGAAGCGCAGGAATTCAGATCTGATCGCTGAAATAGCAGAAGGTAATTATTGTACTTTATTATGCTTTTACAGAATACGTCCAGTAAAAGATTTAGCAAATAATTTGAACTAAAAGTACAAATGTAAGAAATGTCAGGGATGACGAAAGTAACGTAGTAAGTTGGGTGGAAAAAAGACATACGTCCATCAAGTTCAACCATAATGCCAGTGAGGAACTGAAACGTTGGTCACAATAAACCTCTGAATATTATTTCACATCTTCGTGACTCCTTGTGAAAATCCTGTGTGTGCCGTCACCCCATGCTTGTCTAGATTTTGTTTTGCCACAGGCACCCAGGTATTATTGTTCCTTATGGTGTGCAGCTTCCCAGCACTTCGTATTATATATATATATATATATATACACATATATTTTCAAATACATATGCATAAATAAGTTTAAAGCAGGGGGAAGCAGCAGGGAGCAGCTCATAGTATGAGTCATTTGGGGAAGGGCCACAAATGTTTTAGGGGGCCCTGGCTAACAATGTCTGTGTGTCCTTTGTATTGATGTGAGGGTTCACAAGGGGAGGGGCCAGTGGGGGCGTGGGAGGCCCAAAAAATGTTGTTGTGCGGGGCCCCGTTATTTATGATGGTGTATGAATGTATATATATATATATATATATATGTATAATATATTACACAAAATAACATCTTGCAATACTATCTCACAGAACTTCAGCTGGCGCCTCATCCCCAGGCCCAACCCCAGGCACACCAGGCTCCTGTGGCCCCCGAGGCCCACCAGGCCCCAGCACCCGGCCAGGCCCACCAGGCTCCAGAGGCCCCCGAGGCCCCAGCACCCAGCCAGGCCCACCAGGCTCCAGAGGCCCCCGAGGCCCCAGCACCCAGCCAGGCCCACCAGGCTCCAGAGGCCCCCGAGGCCCCAGCACCCGGCCAGGCCCACCAGGCTCCAGAGGCCCCCGAGGCCCCAGCACCCGGCCAGGCCCCAGAGGCCCCAGGGTCCCCTGAGGCCCCGGACACTCCCCCCCTTCTTTCCTCCCCCAGTTTCCCCCAAGGCCCTTGAGTTCTCAACCCTGGCCCCCGGACCCCAGGCACCAGGTTCTCCTGCGAATGAAGGACCATCATGCCAGTCAATGCAGGAGGACCTTGCTAACATCAAGGCCGAGCTGGCCCAGCTCCGGGGGGAAATGGCTGAAATGCGGAGGGACAAGGGCAGCAAGCCCTAAGTTTTATTTTCCCTATTTTAAACGTTTTTTATTGTTAAAATAAAAGTTTTTATTTTTCTACTTTTGAACTGGTTAATGTCTAATTATCAAATGTTTTGTTACCAGAATAATTGCAATATTATTTATACAGCACCTCTCTAGCACTTCTGTGCTCTCCCAGGGCAAAATGTTGCCGATTAGTGAATCGGCCCCAAAGGCTTTTAGTAATTTGCTTTTTGATTGGGTCGCCAAGAGGCCTTGGCAAGCTGTGTGGCTCTTGATCATGTACAAGAAACATTATATAATTTTTTCACTAACTGAATTACATTTTATGTTTTGATACTAAAATAATTCAAAAGTTGGTCTGTTTTGTCTCACTGCTTAATTCTAGTTTGTTTTAAGTCTTAAAGCTTGCTTTCTGTCTATCAAACTCTGCATCCCTTCTTCTAAGCCAGCCCTATCACATTAGTAGGAACAGTTCACCTATGTTACTTTTTAGTTTTGTTTTACCTTTTGATAGCCATGCTCTGCTGCCAGAAAATGCTTCCCTCTGAAACTGTGTTATTTCTTGTGATGTATTTAAATGTTTTAAATCATATATCTCTGCTAGTCAACAGCTTTGACTAACTATTGACATAGAAGTAAGTTTTACTAAACAAGCTTAAGCTGGCCATACATGCACCGATAATATTGTACGAAACCTCGTTTCGTACGATAGTCAGTGCGTGTATGGCGAGTCGACCGATATCGCAGGAGGCTGCTGATATCGGTCGATCGGCCAGGTTAAAAGATTTTGATTGAGCGCCATAGAAGGCGCCTGAGCAAAATCTGCCGTCAGGGCTGAATTGGCAGAAGGAGGTAGAAATCCTATTGTTTCTACCTCCTTATCTGCCTTTTCAGCCCTGAAGGTTAGTGGCGGATTTGACGATCTTTCGTGCGACCGATGGTCACAACTTAAACAAATCACCACGTGTGTGGCCACCTTTAGGGTAATGTTCCTTTAAATTTTCTCAGCTTATGTTGATGATAGGCGTAATCTAACTTAACAGTTTCTATTCTAATTCTCTATGAGGTGAATTTTAAAATTACAATTTGGTGGTATTATCATTGACCCCACCAACCAGAGAGCACGGTTATTGATAGAGGATACATTTTTAGTTTTTTTTGTTAATTACCTTTCCACTTAGTCATGTTTCTATTCATGCTTGATACTGACTTTCATACTGACAACTTAAACAATCAAATTAAAACAGCAGACATTGGTGCTTTCGGACAGAAAACCACATCAAGATCTGCCCAGTTTTAAGCCAGATATTGGTCAAGTAGGGGGTGCCCATACATAGGCAGATAAGCTGCTGAATCGCTTTGAAGGACCCGAATTGGCAGTTGAAATCTGCTTGTGTATGGCCACCTTTAGCCTGGCAAATGCTATAACAACTACAAACTGTAAACAGAAAGGTTAATTATTTGAAAACCAAATCAAATTAAAGGTACAGAACAAAAGGCCTTTTGCAAAATGTTTCTAAATATCATACTAATAGCTACATTTAATATGAACTTTCATTTTAATAAATCAAAATATAAAATACACCACAATCTCTAATATTGTTCACATTGATTTAATAATTTACTGCCAGAACCGGACAAATTTTTATGAAAAAGAGCAGCTGCACGAAATAAAGTTGTTACTCTTTATATTGTATATTATTTATTTTAATGTATAATAAAACAATAATAAGGTTGAAGACAGGTATAAAGTCTGTAAGCAAGTTGTCAAACACAATGAAACAGAATAATAAGAATAAACAAGGGGGATGGGGGAATGAGCACATCTTGAATTAGACACAGCATAAATACAGCACAGAAATACTACACAAAGGATTTCAGCTAAGGTCTGTGATCTTATAGCAACCAGGTTAATTTTAAATCCTAATCTCTCTTTAATCCTGTGCAGCAAATCAGATTCCACTGACAAACTGTGAAGGTGCAGGAGGTTTAATCCAGAAATGAGTAAAAATCCGGTTGCCCATCCACAGACATTTTAATAGGTAGTTGAAAAGAAAATGTACCAATAAAACAAAAGCTGCATACTGGTGGCAACATATTTTTCAAACTCATTCATGCGTAAAGAACAAAAAGAACAAGGTAGAAAAAGTAGATATTAGCTGATAATTACACATCCACTAAAAAAAGCTAATTCAAAACCAGTGCTACAGATAATATCCAGGCATGGATCGAATGTTCTCAGTTGAAAAACCTACTTCTAAGTTCCAAACTATCTTTGGAGACAAAAGCTATTTGTTGGGAGAATTTTTTTTACAGCCAAACAGCTGCATGCAAGCCTAACATCATTATGTGCACTGGAAAGCATCTGTTGGAGTTGTGTAAAAGTCATTGCTGTTTAATTCTTTGGAGCAACAAATCGTGCTTCTATAGCGCATGGGCAAGTCTAGGTTTGGCAAATGACAGGAGAACAGTAATGGCAACTGTAAAGGTTGAGGGAAATGGTTTGCGGCTGTTTTTCAGGTCTATGGTCCCTAGTTGCAGTTTAAGCAAACCTTAAAGGAATGGTTGGGTGTAAAAATGAAATAGATAGACTGTGCAAAATTAAAAAATGTTTTCAGTACAGTTAGTTAGCCAAAAAATCTATAAAGGCTGAAGTAAAAGGATGTCTAACATAATAGCCAGAACTCTACTTCCTCTTTTGCAGCTCTCTAAACTCTTACCAGTCAGTAACCAATCAGTGACTCATATGGGACATAATTATTCAGCTAGTTTGCTTTTCAATCTAACCTGTGTGCTCAGAATAAAAGCACATCATATCAATACATATATGTATTATATCACTGTTTTATGTGAGCCAGCCATTGAGAAAGTTCTATGACTAGGTGTGATCTGCAGAATGCATAGGTTGATTCCCTTAGCTAACTGTATGTTCATGCTGTAGGCTCTACTAATCAATCACACAGGATCTGGAAATTGAGTTTTAACCTTTGTGCTATATGGATGACCAGTTGTCTCCATGCATGCCAGTGGTAGAGACTGAAGACTGGATTAGCTATCAAGACAGACCCCTGATGGCTAGCATGGTCCCAAGCAATTCAGTCAGCAAGACTGATTTTATTTATTATGGTTAGCACATAAGATACAATACAAAATCAACATTTATACTGACATTTCAAGTGGGCATATAAGATGTAAACAAGTATATTAGTAGTGTTCTATACAAAGGGATTTCAATTCAATATTCTAAATATATTTAACATCATATGTGAAATTTGCATTCTGCACCAGAGACTGTATTAATTCAGATTTAGATGTTGCAGAATATATGCACCATCATTACTATCATTACAGAAATGCTTAATGTTGCCTGTTTTGTTCTGGCGAAGAGTTTAAACAGACAACACCAATTTCTGGAGTGGTAATTTTTTAAAAGCAACCAGTATGGTAACCTTATAAAGCCTTTTGTGTGCAATACTCCGTTTATGAGCTCTACCCCATAACCTTCTAATAATCTATAGGTAGACTGCAATCTACTATGTACACCATTCAATTTGTACAGAATGTTGTAAGGACAGTGTAAGCATGAGTGTTAAATTTTTGCACTCTCTGCAAAAAGGAAGCTATTATGTATTAAGAGGAAGTACACCCATGCCCTAATTTAGTGCTGTTCTAAATCACACTTATTTTGTGTTACTGTTTCTTAAGAAAAGCAATCGTAAGTGTTGCAAAAGATTGTTGGTAAATTGCTTGGTTACAGCAACCCTCCAGATTCCAGGCCACCTGAGAGATATTGATCAGTTTCAGAGCTGTATATACAAATATTGTGCAACATTTAAAAATTATACAGAAGAGCATTTGTGCTACAGAAACTGCCTTGGATCAACCAATGTTGTGTTTCAGTGCCAGTGTTATAGTGCAAGGGCATGACTGAATATCTGGCATCAATGCCCACTGCATCTCACTGCATATAATGTGTCTGGGGTGCTAGTACCCACTGCAACTCACTACATATAATGTGCCAGTTTTGTAAATATAGACTGCATCGCACAGCATATAATGTGCCTGGGGTGTCAGTACCCACTGCCTTTCTCATTATAAAACTACCTTATACACATTTAAGCTAACTTATCACAAACAGAAATGGAGGAGAACCCCTTACAGAAGTACGTGTATGAATACTTTAACATCCTAAGCATTTCAGAGTGAAAAAAGCACTCCCACCTGCACTTTTGCACAGTATCCCTGGAAGTCAGTGGGAACCGCAAGAGGTAGTTGGGAGGTTCCTTTTTTATGCCAGCAGCAAATCCATTAAGTTTCACATTAGCTTTAAGTCAGTCTATGTATCTTTAGCCTCCCTAAACAAAAGTTATCCTCTGCCTATGCTCATTTTCCAAGAGCTCTAGGACACAGACCACAATCACCCTACACAACTATGTTTCTGCAATACAGAACAATCCTAATTTTTTACTTTGCAGCCAGAATTGTATACTCAGCTTACAGGCTGGATACACTGACAACTTAATAGTTTGTTTAAAATTGTATGCAAAATTGAAAGTCTTTGGATATTAACAATTTCACAATATGTTATTAAGCAATATGATTATTGCAATCCAGGTTGGTAAAATACTGTTCAGGTAGAAACCCTATACTCTATAGCAGTGATCCCCATCCAGTGGCTCGGGGGCAACATGTTGCTCACCAACCCCTTGGATATTGCTCTCAGTGCCCCCAAACCAGGTAGTTATTTTTGAATTCCTGACTTGGGGGCAAGTTTAGATTGAATAAAAACAAGATTTACTGCCAAATAAAGCCCCCTGTAAGCTTATAGTGTGCATAGAGGCTGCCAAATAACCATTCACAGCCCTTATTTGGCTCCTCCATGAACTTATATGGTGCTTGTGTTGCTCTCCAAGTCTTTTTACATTTGACTATGACTCACGAGTAAGAAAGGTTGGGGACCCCTGCTCTATAGGATCGATAATTTTATAAAGTTCCTCCTCCCACAATTCCAGCAACCAAGGAAGTTTTTAAATGTAAGTCTTTCCATACTGCTCTGTGCAAGAAATAAAGTCTATTCAGTACACTGTACTCACAATGAATACATATGTATATATTACCATTATATTTAGTTGGTTAAGAGAAACAGATAAAAACATTGTTGGCAATATGCAGCAACATAGTAAGGTAATGATAAGGTAAAGGTAAGAGGCAAGTAACGATAGACAGGGGGCACCGGAGCCAAGAGCACATATCTGCAGCTGTTCCTAGTCATGTTTATTTTGAGCTGTGACCTACTTATTAACCAGCCTGGACTTTTAGTAATATAATTCACTATGTGAGCAAGAGCATGCTCCTGAACATGGCTAACAACAATTAATATAATGGCACTTTATAAATAAATGATAATAACAATGAACTGTTAGAGTTGGGTAATATACATACATAATATGGATCATATAAATCTGTACTAAGCAGGTTAGAAACAGACTTGTATGGATTAAAGACTCTAAAATAAAACCATTTTGTCAAGAAAAAATTGTGGAGGGTTGTTTCTATATAATGAACAGTATGCTGGTTGATTTACTAACTTTTAATACAATTCTCCAATGCTATTTTTTAAATAATGTAAGTATTTTTCAACTTTGTCTTTCACGTGCTTTGAGGTGGCATGAATCCTTATAACCCACTGGAACATTACTGTTTTGGTGAGAACCTTGCCTCAGCTGGAACTTTACAGGGGGTAGCAACAGGGGTGTAACTTGGAATTCTCAACCCCACCACCCAAAGGTCACAAACTGTATACCTCTGACAGTCCTTTCCCAAGTTGCACACTATTGATCCATATAAATGCACAAGCCAAGAGAGGTACATGGGGGGGGGGGGGGGGGGTGCTCTTTTTCCTCCAAAGCCACAGGCTCTGGTCCATAGCCACAGGCTCTGCCATAGTTACACCACTGAGAGCAACTTTAGAGATTTTGCCCTGTTGAAGTGCAGGACAAGTAAGGGGGTGCATGAAACACCCAATAACCTATAGCACAACTGTTCCAGCATTGTATTAAAATATTGGTTTAAAAAGTTGCAAAAATAAACATTGACTACACATGCTAAAACTGCACTGATCTAACAGATGTGTAGGCTTTGCATCCCAGGACTGACTCCTACACAATTTTTGAGTAACTTCAGTATATCACACTAGAGGTCTAGATAACTAAATGTGTGCAAAGTGTTTTTCCTTGCACTCTGCAAAATAACCAATGTACGTGTTTTTTGTGCACACACCCTTCAATATTGTGGGCAAAATAGTGCACCTGTGAGTGAATTATGCAAGGATGGCTCCTTACTTACCTAGCCTAGTCATGGCAGGTGTTAGATACAGGGCTTCCCTGTGAAGGAGCTCACTGCAGCACCAACACCAAAGCAGATGCAAACAGAAAATTGATGCAAGCTTCTTGGATACTTGCTTGCAAGTCCTCTAGGTGAAGGCACTATTGGGGGAATGTAATAAAAGTCATTAAAAGAAAAAAAAAAAAGGGCTTTATTCGCATTTCGCAATGTAATATTGTTTATTAGACTCTTATTGCATTGCAAATTTTAATTGCCCATTGCTGACTTTTTAATAAATGCTTGAAGGTGGCATAATCTTTTGAAACAAACAACAACTTTTTAATTAAAATGTTTTATTACATACACTGTGCGCAGTCGCAGACAATAACAATTGCAAACTTTCTTCCACTGTCGGCAGTGGTTGCTAAACAGTTTCCATGTTCGCAAAGCTCATATTAAATGCACACAAAGGCAAATCTGTTCTCACAGAGGCATACATTTTCGCATTTCGAATAATTTTTTCTATTGCCAACTTTTATTACATTCCTCCCTATATTTATTGTATTTTAATGTGCACAACACTACTTTCATTTATGTGCCCTCAGAGAAAGTGGTTCCCAAATTGCTCGGCCGGTTAGGAACACATTTGGTCAGAATTTATTTAGAACTTATTTTCTTTCCCTGATACCCCTCAGAGCCTATATGAAAAGTCAATTAGAGCTAAATTTTAGGCGAACATTTCCAGATTTTTTTATTTATAAAAATAAATTCCATGATAAAAGTATTTCTAAATAATCACCACTGGTCAGTTTTAATATTATGAAGCATAACCAAATGTCAGTGTAGCAGTGGAAGTAATACAAATCTAGGAAATAGTTTTTTTGTTTTTTTTTAGGATATTGTCCCCGTGGGCATGGCAGCTGCCATGCATGCCCCAAATGCATCAAATAATTACAGGTTAGACCCGACAGGGCTGCTAAGTTTGTACTGCCCAGAGAGACCTCTGCTAAACCTAAAATCCTAGTCAAGAGTATATCATATTGTATGTATAACTTTATATAGCATCAATTTTATATGCAGCGCTGTACATGTTTACAATACAAAATGTAAAACAAACATTTGTAAGAAATATAAGAGTAATATGAGAGAAATATAAGAGTAAGCTCTGACTTGTACAGCTTACAGTGTAAGCCCCTAGGTACAAAGGGCAGGGGTCCCTAACCTGTTATATGTAAGCCACATTCTAAAGGAAAAAGCATTGGGAAGCAACACAAGCATGAAAAAGTTCTAAAGGTGGCACATATAAGCTATGATTGACTATCTGAAAGCCCCTATGTAAACTAGCAGCCTACAGGAGTCTCTGGGAGCAACATTCAAGGGGTTGGTGAGCAACATGTTGCTCACAAGCTGTTGGTTGGGGGTTTGGGCATTGGCCCTTAAGTACCAAGACTGGGCCAGATATTGTTGTAGTACTTCAAAAGGTAGGATCTGAGTTTCTGTTTAATGAGGTTAAGAACGTGCTGCCTTAAATTCTTTTAGCATCCACTCCAGTATGAAAAGTAGGGATGCACCGAATCCAAGATTTGGTTCGGGATTTGGCCAAGATTCAGCCTTTTTCAGCAGGATTCGGCCAAATCCATGCCTCTAGCCGAACCACATCCAAATCTTTAAAGGAGACATTGGATAAATGGGAAAAACCCTAATATTGTAGGCAATTATGAATAATATACGGTGCTGGTTTCCCTTTGGGCTAAACATTAATCCTATCTGTAAAAATGGCCCCTTTGTTGGAGCTCCCTATAGATCCTCTCTCTTCTCTGACCATGTTTGAAATGAAGAGTGGGCGTGTCCCAACGGTCCCTGCCAGAAGCACAGTAGGAGGGGGAGAGCCAATCACAGCCCTGCAGTCACACAAGCAAAGACAGGCTTCAGTACCCTATCACAGTGTTTTTCAACCTTTTTTGGGCAAAGGCACACTTGTTTCATGAAAAAAATCACGAGGCACACCACCATTAGAAAATGTTAAAAAATTTAACTCTGTGCCCAGCAGCAGTTCCCCCCTAGTACATTGGTGCCAAGAGCAGTGCCCCCCTAGTACACTGGTGCCCAGCAGCAGTGCCCCCCTAGTACGTTGGTGCCCAGCAGCAGTGCCCCCCTAGTACATTGGTGCCAAGAGCAGTGCCCCCCTAGTACATTGGTGCCCTGCCTACGGCACACCAGGCAACATCTCTAGTGTGCCGCGGAACAGTGGTTGAAAAACGCTGCCCTATCAGGTCAGCCTAGCTGCTGATTGGTTCCTATCCTACAGTGCAGTGTACGAAGGGCGGGACTAGTGGGGTTTTGGGGGAATTTCTCAATAAATCAGTCTAAAACACAACTTTTTTAAGCACATTCCTTCTATATCTAGAGGAGTATAATTCACTGGTACATTCTTAATTTTTATAGGATATGTCTCCTTTACAATCATGTAACTTTTTTTTTACAAAAACACGGAAGTTGAACATTTTTTGCTGAGTACTCGGTTCTCTTTAGCCCTTACTTATCTTAGTTTGCATATGCAAATTCAGGTTTGGTACAGTATTCGGCCTATGGCTGAAGCCACACCAGGCGTATAGTTTTGGCAAGCTGAACGCCACACGCACCATATGCTCCTACCTGTGCCTGCACAGGAATGAATGAGATATGGTCGGGTGCAGACACATGTAGCTGATATACGCATAAAAACGAGAGAGAATGCAAAGTCTCGCCTTTTTATGCCTATTCCGGCTACATGTGCCTGCACCCGAACGTATCTCATTCATTCCTGTGCAGGCACAGGTAGGAGCGCATGGCAATATTTTCGGCAAGCATTTTTCCACGTGCCGAAAATATACACCATATGCTATTTGTGGCATCAGCCTTATCTTTCACGAAGGACTCTGGGTTCAGCCAAATTCTAAAATAGCGGATTTGGCGCATCCCTAATGAAAAGTGTTGCACGTCAACAAGAAGTGTGTCCATTGTGTGTTTGTGCTTTCATAATAAATCTGTGCAAGTCAAGTAAAATTCTAACCCTGCCTGCCAATCTATACCAACCTAAAAGAGTAAACTCAAAACATTAGTCTAAATCAGGAACGTTCTACTACATAAGCAGACGAGACCATTCATCTACAGGTTTTTAACTATTTGAAAAGAAACTTTACGGCAAAAGGGGAGAAAAGTTATTATACCTGGTACACGATTTTAGAACTGTCAGCACTCCTAAAAAATATACGTATTCTAAAAAATGTTGTACCAACACTGCAACACTTCTTAGCCGCAACATCACTCCACACAAACACGGATGACGCAGAACACATATTGTCACGGGGGCGTATCTCTGACGTTGCAGGGGGCGGAGCCTGTGGGTAGGGGCTGTCCTGCGAAGTGCAGCCGGCCACCGATGGATATCTCTCAATAGTGCGCTCCCCCGCGGCAATTACTGCTGCTGTTCCTCTTTAATCTATCGGTTGCCTCACAATGAGGCGATTGAGCGGCTGAGGGCTCTCAGTGCATGGAAGGTTCTGCGGTGAGGTGAGGAGCAGAGGCACCGGGTTATTTCACCTCTCAAGCTCCGGTGACACGGTGAATAATGACGGGCGCTCAGGACGACAGCGCGGTTAGGGTAGCCCTCCGGTAAGTCACTTGCAACTCGTTTTCCTCATTGGGAGTATGGGGGTCGTGCTGGAAGCGCTGTTGTGCCTTGTGCTGGGCATGATTTATTGATGCACCTGTACTGGGAGGGGGCGGCTGGGACAATGTGCTGCGCTATGGCTGCCTGGGTCTCGCAGGCCATTTGTACCTTGTACGGATCTCTTGGTCACTATTAACCTCCTCACTGCCAGAGCCAGGCTGTTGTATAGAAGTGCCTTTCTGTTGCACCTGGGAAGGCCTGGCTGTCTGCAAGTTTCCATGGCTTCTGGTGCCCTCTCTTGCACGCAATAGATATGGGTTTGTTCCATGGCAGGCAGGTGATTATTGGGCCCAGGTACTGTGCGCCCCTCTGGCCTTGTCTTGCTTTTCACATTGCACTCTCTCTGCGAATTATTTAGAAAAGTACCTTCTGTATGCTTATTTATAATACAGGTATCAGCATAAATCTGAAAAATAAAGGATTTAAGAGCCTTGCTAGGAATTGTGGGTAGAGGTCATGTCCCATGTTTGATGCTGATGGAAGATCTGTCAGACTGGGTCCAGAATGCACAGTGCAGCTAGTAAGCCATAACTTGCTTATATTCCCCCCCCTGACTGTTACTAGGAGACTTCTTGCTAATGTTCTTGTGGTTGCTGCAGACACAATACCTCATTGCACAGTGATAGTACAGTACTTCATTATACAGTATACAAGACTTACCTTACCCACTTCTGTGTCTTTAACCTTTATTGAATTTTTGAAAGTTGCACCATAGAATGTAAAATGACTGACTGCAATGGCCTGCCTTTTATTTACTGTAAAAACAATTTAGGATTATTAGGCTCTTGCCTTGTTTTTCCCCTGTCTGGAATTTACTGATCTTGTTTTTAATCAGCATCATCGGTGTTCACTGTGCAGTCTTATTAATGTCAACAATAATACAGCTGGGTGTGTCCACAGTGCCCCTGTCATCTTGTATTGAAAATTGAATTCAGCCCTGATTTTACTGCTGTAACAAGGCCAACCATAGGCTTTTTGGATCAAAGGCTGTTGGACCACAGCTTGGACATTAGCATTTTGCACTGTAATGGTACAGATCTGCAGTGCACTTTTGTTCTTTTTGCAACATTTTAAAGGTGTTATAGAATTGTAACATTGTATTAATGCCCAGTATCTTCAGTTACCCTATCTTGTTTTCACATGCAGTAGTTAAACTAAATATGGGTTTATGTATTGAAATACTTGTAGTATTGTACACTTTTGTGTTTTATACATTGCTTAGTCTAATAAGGCAATAAATGCTGTTATTAATCAACAACATGGCTTCTGACAAAGCATAGCAGTGTTTCTGTCCTAGTGCATTATATGTAATTATTTAGTGATGGGGCTCTGTAAGAATCTATTGTAAAAGAATGTGTCCTCTTGTATAATCATATTGTAAATCCTGAAAATAATTTAAGCCGCAAACACTGTATTTTATATACTCGACTTGCTGTACTAGACCAAAGGCGCAGCCACCATAACACTTATCAATTAGTCCTGTCAAAGTGGTTCCCTTGAACTTGCCAACTTTTTGGAGGCAGTGACTTCCCACATATTCAATATTCTCTGTGCTACTGTAGAGCAACTAAGATTAATTATTGTCTCATGGTATAACATTTTTGCAGAAAGCAAAAAATAAAATCAGGCAAATATATTGCTTCTGTTGGCCTAATTACTAATTAGTTTTGAAAATCTGTAACAATGGCATGAACATGTGGGCATCTAAAAAAATGGTCACCCATTTAAGCTGTGGTAAAGACAAAATAGTTGCTCAGTGCCTATAAGTAAGAGATGCATTTTCAAGACTGTCCATGTTTAAAATATTGATCTTTCATAGATTTCTACATGATATTACACGGAACTTCAAATTATGGCTCAAGTCAGATACATACTATATGTGCACTGACCTCTGTGCAACTATGTAGTGTGAAGATTAATAACTAAGCAGCCATGGAACATGAGTAAACACTGCAGGGCTTGCTGCACATTGCAGGCCGGCATAGAAATCAGTGCAGCAGAGTATTTTAAATTTTTTTCCAAGCTGATAGGCTGTACATTAGCAGTGGATCAACAAAGAACCCTTTACATATTTAATTTAAAAACTAAATGATTATGTATAGAACACATTATTTAAACGTTACTAAAGGTAAGATGAAAACCTATACAAGAAAAGTGCCCTATTTAAAATTGTAGTTAGCCTAAGTAGTCATAAACAAATTGTACATGTAAGTCCAAGGCATGTACACACACACACACACACACATATAGAAAATAATCATCTGTGGCAGCACACCCTTCAATGTTTCATCAAAAATTTTTTATTGTAGATATATTGTTAAAACCTAACAAGGACCGAAACGTTGGTTTTAACAATATATCTACAATAACAAATTTTTGATGAAACATTGAAGGGTGTGCTGGCCACAGATGATTATTTTCTATGCATACATAATTTTGGCTAGCACCCCGCAGAATATTGAGCCTTGGAGTGCGGACACCATTTGGATTGATATATATATAATCAAAAGATTGGTGAATTCAAAGGCCAAAAGGGTTAAGGGACACAGAGCATATAATCCTCCGCTTCTCTCAGCCCTGCATTTTTCCTTCAGCCTGAGAGAAGCGGATCTACTTCCCAGAACTACTCTATGTGCCTGCACTGAAAAGTACCATATTCACCTGAGTGCAGGTACACAAAGGGAAGCAAAGTGTAGGTCAGCCTGAAAAACACAAAAGCAGGAGTTTGCGGACCGACCTATGCTCTGCTCCGTGTGCCTGGTCTCAGGTGGATACTCAGCCATATTGTCTATTCAATAGGCCTTAGGGCAGAAGTTTAAAATAAGAGCACGCATGTTTTTTGTTAAAGACATGTGAGTGTACTTGGCTTTACATATTTTATTATTATTTTGATTAATAATTAGAGTGATTGCATATAACCTCCAATGAGAACTGAGATGCAATATAACATCTGTAAATGCACCTCTTTATAATAAACACATGCTCAGCCTCTTCAAATAAAAACCTTAGTCCCTACCTTTTGGAGCACTAGGAAAATATATGGTCCAGTCTTGCTTAAACCTTTGTGCATTTTTGCTTTCCTATTTGTTCCTGTAGGTTACCAGCCAAGGTATGCGGGGCAGAAACCTCCTTCCTTTTGTGTCTCTTATCACATCTGTATATTTATACTTATTTATTGCAATACTTATCCTCCCTGTGTCTACTTTTCTATATTGTAAAATTACACAGCTCTGTGTATCCTAGTGCTGTATAAATAAATGTATAGATATATACATTTTTACATAGCAAAAGTCACTTGTTGGGGGATTCCTGATGTTGCCATTACTCAGCAGATCTTTCCTGGATATGCCAACCTTGAGGTGGGATGCAGACCACCGGGGCAACAGGATTTTTAGACCTGCCGATCGACATCTAGATGATTTTTGGCCAGATATTGGACAAGAAGGCACCTCTGAGGGCCCCACACATTATCTGATAAGCTGCTGACTGTGTCTGTCAGCAGCTTTTAAGGCTCTGGCACACGAGGGAGATTAGTCGCCCGCTACAAAACTCCCTTGTTGCGGGCGACTAATCTCCCAATATGACATCCCACGGGCGAAAATGTAAATCGCCGGTGGGATGGCATACGTGGCGGCGCGATTTTCGGGAGTTTTGTCGCGGGCAACTAAGCTCCCCGTGTACCAGAACCCTTAGCAGCCCATGTATGGCCACCTTAAGGATGATGGCACACAGGGAGATTAAAAGGACTCTATAAAACAGATTTATTGCAGGCAACTTATTTACTGAATATGCTTTTCCACTGGCAATTAATCGCCAGTGGGAAAACATACTCATTGCTTTGGTTTTTCAGAGGTAGCCTGCAGTTTCCACACAAGGATTTTTTTGGGGGATACAAATTAAACCAGGCAGAATTATACTTAGACTATGGTTTATGGAATGAAGTAGAGGCACTTATAGTGAATTTACAGATTCTTAGCCTGTTTAACAGAGAGAAATAATATTTAGGATTTATTCTACAGGAGGAAACTTTGCGCGACTTTGGTAACCGTCGCCAAGCAAAGGGCTATCCACCAGTGACTTCTGTTGTTGCCGGTGGAAAGCCTTTTTGGAGCTGTTGCTCGCCCTCGATAGCAGAGATCTATCATGATCGAGTAACTCGTTCCGTGGGTTCTTACCCCAACAGGGCACTTATCCATTAACAGACCTATAGGACAGGGTGGGCAAGACAACCATGGCATGGGAAATTAATATTGAATATCAAATTGCATATACATAGGTGTTGAACATCATAACAACATATTCCAAATACAAATAAATTTTATCTGCAAAAAGTGCAGTGGTTAGAAGCTATAGTTAACTGAGGGGGATAGTCAGGGACCCCTAACAACAGGTTAGTTGCTCAGAACAACAAAATTTGCCATAAAAATGTCCATAAAAGTAAATCAACACCTTGGAGTTGGAGACCCATTCTAAAAAAAAAATTACGTGGTAGGCTTCACAAAGCTGATACTTAATTCAGGGCTTCAGTTTAAATATCTTTTCTATCCAAGGCACAGTTTGGGGTAATATGGTCTTAAGAACACAAAACATTGATGACAGTGTAATGGAAAAGGTAACCTGGTTTTATGAGTTGTGTTTTACCGTTCTTCTAATCATGTTTATGTATAAAGAAAATCAAAGGATGACTTCAGTTCACAAATTATGCTGCCAGCTATGAAACATGGAGGATCCATAATGACATGGACATGCATCACCTTTATATTCCTGTACTATGGTTCAATTATTTTGCTTCATCTTTTTAAGACAGCCAAGTATTATGCAGCTATTTAATACAACAAGGTGCAAATGCTATTTCCGTGTGATGTTACTATAGATAATTCAACATGCAATTTGAAAAGCAGCTAGGCTGACCTGATAGGGAACTGAAGCCTGTTTTTGCTTGTGTGAGTGCAAGGCTGTGATTGGCTCTCCCCCTCCTACTGTGCGTCTGGCAGGGACTGTTAGGACCCTCCCACCCTTCATTTGAAACACGGACAGAGAACTGATAGGGTCTATAGGGAGCTCCAATGAAGGGGCAATTTTTACAGATAGGATTAATGTTTAGCCCAAAGTAAAACCTGCACCATATTATTCATAATTGACTACAAAGTTAGGTTTTTTTCCATTTATCCAATATGTCTCCTTTAAATATCATTAAAGCTTTTTGAAATGTTATGGTGTGAAAAGTACATTGCCACCATCATCCTGTGAAGAAATAGTCATTTATTGTTGAAGACAGTGGGTACAGAGCCCGTTGTCCAGCATGGTGGTACCTGGAATTTTCTGTAATTAAGATCACCATGTCTTAAGCCCGATAAAAATCATTTAAACATTAAATAAACCCAACAGGCTTGTTTTACCACTAGTTTGGATTCAGGCTGCTTAGTTAGAACCAAGTACAAGGTGCTGTTTTTCTATTACAGAAAAAGGAAATTATTTTTAAACATTTGTATTATTTGCTTAAAATGCAATGTGGGTAATGGCGTTCCCCTACATCTGAATTTTCTAGTTTTTAAAGTTTATGCAGTATAAAAAAAGAATTGTGCTATGTAATGTTTATAAATCAAGGCTGACCAGAAATCATGTAACTGCAACAGGTAGCAGATATAAGCCAGAACTATTGCTTCCCTTCTCCATTATCTTTTCTTCCTATCATTCTTGTGCATGTTGATCTTAGTTTTATCTGTCCAAAGCATATTTCTCCAGAAATAGGCAGACTTTTCTAGATTTTTTTGGCAAAATCGTTTCCTGCCTTCCTAGACTTGTGAATTACAAGTGGTTTGCACCTTGAGGTAAACCCTCTGTATTTACACCTCTACCTTCTGGAGAGTGTTTTTGACTTGGCTAGATGTTTTGAAAGGGGTTTTTTTCACCATGGACCATGGATCATCTAGTACAGCTGAATTATGTGGTCATCCAGGCCATTTGGTGATGCTGAACTCACCAGTGTATTCCTTACTATTTGTACCAAATTGTTGATTTAATGTTTCTGCTATCTCTCTGATGTGTTGTCAGCCTAATGATGACCTGCTTTACTTGCACTGACCACTCTGTGGATCTAATATTAAGGGCTCAAAACAACAGCTTCTAAATGTATTCCACACACTTATCCCCATATGTAATAAAAGGCACTACGTTTTCCCAGTAGCAGTAACACATAGGAACCAATAAGAAGTTTGCTTTTAAACAGGTGACCAGTGATTGGTTGCTATGGGTTACTGCTCCTGGGCAAATTTAGTGTTCGTAAAAATTAAAGAATTAATCTTATATATTATATATTATCACAAAATAACCTCAAGGTACCTGATGACTTTTCGGCCAATCAACAATGTGGTGCACTCATGTATATTGTATGCCTCTGTTCTCCACCTGAACAGAGAATAGGTAACTGGTTAGACTGCATTATTACTTTCTTCAGTACAACCTGGAGTTTGATGGCTTCATACTCTAATGATCCCTGGGGGAGTTTACAGAGAGATGTGATTCACTTATAGCTGTCTTCTGTGTGATGCATATTTTTTGTTTTGTGGGAATTGCTGTTTTTAACCATTTTTCAGCTGATTATGTAAAAATTATATATTTTTATCTGATTTTGTAATGGGGAATGGAGTTTAGACCACACCCAGAGACAGTTATGAACACCTTGGGGCATGTTTATCACCGGGTGTATTGAAGCGAACCCACCTATTGGTGAATATTACACTAAAAATCCTATAGTAGGGAATAGAGGGCTGCTGAGTTATCCTTTCGTGAACTGTGGTGAACTTTTTTTTTTTTTTTTACTAATAAATATGCTCCTTAGTAAATCAGGCCAGTTATTTAAAATAGATGTGCAGCCTTGTCTGAAAAATGAAGCGTGTAAATTTCATTAATTTCTCAAAACAGTAACATGGCATAAGAGCTTTGGAGTGGCAGTACTTGATAGATCTTTGTGCTTTTAATTAAATATGTTTTTCATTATGTATTTGTGAATGTAATTAAAACTGGTATTTGTTTATCCCTTTTTGTTCTTTGGTCTGAAAACTAAAACATTGCAGCAGAAATCCTTTCTTCTTCAGGTCATATAATGAGCTGGCTTCTGGTATATTGTTTCATGAGTCAGATCCAGAAACACAAGGGATAAAGAGAGAAACAGTTATTTATTTCAGAAATAACGAGTCAACAGTGTTTTTTCAGTTACATTTATGTATTAGTTTATCACCAATGAAAATGTTTAATGCATACAGGAAAGGTGCTTAGATTTGAAGGAAAACTATACTCCGAAACAATGTAGGTCATTAAAAAATATTTCATAAACAAGCTCATATATGAAACCCTGCTTCATCTAAATAAACTATTTTCCTAAAAATATACTTTTTATGTAGCATATGCTATTGGAACTTCTAAATAGAGTGCACACAAACAAGCCAAGGCACACATACATGCTAGGCCACATCAGCCAATGAATGGACAGAGTTCTGCGTTTTGCTCCAACACTTCTTCCTGTTACAGTTAGAGCTGCATTACATGCCCATCACTAAATGGTGTATCAATGTGAAAGGGCAATATTTAAATATATATATATATATACACAAAGGATGGCACACCGCTACATAACATACCTCGGGTGCTCGGTAAAGGGTTCCAATAGTATAAAAAAGACCAGCAACTCCGGGATTTCTTGTGAAAGGTCCCAATGGGGACTGAAACGTTACGTCGGCTGTTTATGCTACTTTGAATACATGTTTTGATTTTTCACAAGAAATCCAGGAGTTGCTGGTCTTTTTTTATACTATATATATATATATATATATATATATATATATATATATATATATATATATATATATATATATATATATATATATATATGGGATGACTTTGACGCAGTTGGCCAGCTTGAAGTATATTGCAATATATGGACAAACAATCCCTGTTTTGCTTAAAGGGAAGGGCATTTCTTAGTAGCTTAAATGCACCGAATGTCTTCATGTTCTATATATTGATAATGGGTGAGTGCAGAGGATCTCTTGTTGTTGTTTCTATGTATTTCATGGTCACAACCTCATTGCACCCCCGCCTAATGGTTTAAAATTTAGTGGTTGAGCACAACTTTCCCTTTTTTATATATATATATATATATATATATATATATATTCGAGTTTGGTGAGATTCTTTAATAGGTCATTTAACATAATATAAACCAATCTGTTGGTTAAGTATTCATTCTGGGGGTATAGTTTTCCTTTAATATTTTTCATTATGCAAAAAAACATTTTTTGACTGGAGGACCTCTTTATAACCTTTTGTTATTGGATATGTTAAATAGTACATAGAAAAAAAAATCATGCTGATGTTGCGACAAGGATGTAATCACAAGGCATTAGCTTGCCTTTTATCCTTTGAATATCCGCTTACAAGCAGCCTGCAGTGCACTGCAGCATCAGCATACATCCTGTGAGAGCAGTCTGTGTTATTTCTGAAACATTGTCACACAATTATGTATAAACTGCCATTAGGAACTTATAGGAAAATATAGTATTTAAAAACAAAAGTAAAAAAGAGCAATGCTTAAGACAGAAATGGCTATTCATGTAGCATGCAATTAGTGGTGTGCTAAGGTTGGGCCTTAGATTCATAAAAACCACATCACACAACACACCCACTCACTAGGCCGTGCAAGTTCCTTTGTCAGATAAAATATGTGGTTTTGTTGTGATGCTTGGCAGTAGGTTTTAAAGAACCTATAGAATAAGCATGAGAAGACAGTGATGTTGATGTTTAATCAATATGTATTTTTGCATTTTCTCAACTGACACCCTTTTGAAACGAGCCACAGCAAGTTTTCCTGCTCCTTCGTTAATTATGTTTAAGAAAAGGGATCATACATCTGTCACATACTCGGATTGGGTGTGCTCTCATAGTTTTTGCCACTCATTAGTACTGAACCTAAAGACTACATTTTCATGTGTGTTCATGTTTGTGTAATAGGCTGGCTTAATTTTTGTTAAAGGAGAAGTAAAGGTACAATCACTTACCTTATACCCCAGGCTGGTACTCCTCTTAGGAGAAAACTGCACCAGACTGGGGTAGCTGCAAGAAAGCGATTCTCTGCCTTCTTCTTTGCGCTTCATGGGCAGTAGAGTGAAAAGCTAAACTTTATTACAAAAATCAGCATATATATATAGTAATAATAATAAATAACAACAACCCCCCCTCCCCCCTTAAAATAACGAATTGCCTTTGTATACAACCCCTTCAAGACCGTATTTTGTAAATGTAGCTTTGGTAGCAATTACAGCCTTGAGTCTGGGTGGATAGCCTCTCAAACTATTTGGACACGCAGACAGAGATCTTGTATATGGCTCAAGGCATTAATATTGCCACACGTAGCGTATTCCTGGCAAACCAAAGTATACGCCCCTACATTGAAAGTCCTCCCTCCTGTTCCTGCAACGTTTTGCATTTTTGGCAATATCAGTTATATGTGCATGCACCCGAGTGTATTCAATGCTTTTGGGTGCAAGCACAGGTAGGAGGATTTTCAAGCGTTGGGGCGTGTTCTAGGCAATCGTTTTTCAGCTTGCCGAGAATACACTAAGGGGCACATTTACTTATCCACGAACGATTCGAGCGTTCATTCGATCGGTCCAGTCGTATTTTCCATGACTTTTTTGACGCCTGCACAACTTTTTCAGGGCTTTTGCGACTTTTTCGACACTTTTGCAACTTTTTCGTATTTTTAGCGCAAAAAAATCTGATCGGTTTTGCCGCTGTTTACAATCGTTCTGTACGAAAATTTAGTGACTTTCAGATCGCCAATACAATATTATCGTGACTAATTCGTAAGCATTTTCGTGATATTTGCGATCTTCAGAAATTTGTGTTTCCAGTCCGAATTTTTCCCATTCGGGATTCGAACTTGTGTTTTGATAAATCTGCCCCTAAGTGTGGTATTAGGCTAAGATATAATTGTGTATTTTGACTTTATGCTTGGGGTCATTGCCTTGCTGGAAGGCAAATTAGAGCTGGGCGGTATGACCAAAAATTTATATCACGGTATTTTTCAAAATTATATCGGTGTCACGGTATTTGACGGTATTTTTTTTTCCATGCATGATTCGGTGTTAACCCCATTTCCTAATAAATTAGAGAATAATTACTGCAGTATTGAAAATCAGAGTCAGGCAAGCGAAGGATCGGCAACAGAAAGTCGTAAGGTAAATCAGGCAAGCTTAGTTTCCCAGGCAAGGCCGCAGACAACATAGCACAGGAGGAGGCGTTTGATAGCTTTAAATACCCCCCACGCATGCGCAGAACCGGCGCCATCCGCGTGTAACGGACGTGCACGCTTTGACATGTACGTGCGCTTTGACGCACGCGCACCTGGACACGCGTGTGCAACGTCCCGCGGACAACAGGACGCGCGCATGCAAGGAGGCGCGCGAGACCAGGCCGCACGGGTGAGTACCCTGACACCCCGGTATTGCGGTATCTGAAAAATTAATATAGTTTTTAAAAAAAACACCGGTATTCGGTATTAAACGGTATATCGCCCAGCCCTAAGGCAAATCTTCTCCAAAAGTTCAGGTCTCTTGCAGACTTCATCAGGTTTTCCTCCAGGATTTTATTGTATTTTGCTGTAATTATTATACCCTCTATTATCTCAGGCTTTCCTGGGCCTGGTGGGGATGTTGTTATTGTGATGATTTGCAGTATTTGGTTTTTACCAAACATGATGTTTAGTCTTATGGACAAACAGCTCAGCTTTGGTCTCTTTGACCCAAAGGACCAAAGACCTGGGTGGCTTTCTTTTTTTCCCACTGTTCATTAAAGCTTTGATGTATGCTTAGGTCTTCTCAATCTCCTTGTCATAGGCCTCCCTTACTAGTTTCCTTCTTGTGCCGTACTCTTCCGTTCTTTAATGATTGCTTTAAGTGTATTTCTAGGGATATTCAGTCACTGTATTATACCCATACCCTGACTTTTGCTTTTCAACCACCTTTTTGATGAATTGATATGTGGTTTTTATCTGCCTTCATGGTGTAGATTATGCCTTGATACTTACTCATCAAAAGTTTGACCTACCAGATACACATGTATTTGTACGGGTATGGAACTCATTATCCAGAATGCTCGGGACCTGGTGTTTTCCAGATAAGGGGCCTTTCCGTAATTCGGATCTCCTACCTAAAGTCTACTAAAAACATTATTCAAACGGTAATTAAACCCAGTGGGATTGTTTTGCCTCCAATAATGATTAATTATATCAGTGCTGTCCAACTTCTACGGTGCCGAGGGCCGAGATTTCTCTAGCATACATGGTGGAGGACCGCTAATGGAAGCCAGTTTTGACCACTCCCCTTTTTGAAACCACACCCACTTCAAACCACACCTATTTTATCACAATGGTGGTAGCACAGCAAAATCCCAAATGCTTGGTCCTTACTGTGGGGATATCAACCATCATTCATATGTGAAAGAATTATGTCATATTAAGATATACCCTTAAATTCCATATGCCTCCTCCTCCCCTGTGGATAGCAGAGCAACCCCCAGTACATAATTACACACCTTTGGGACCATTTAATGGCTATTTCCAACTGCTAACAAACTCCCACAACAAACCCCTGCCAGGTTCACCTCCCACAAGCAGCATAGGGCAAGCAGAGTATGGCACACACAGGCAGCACTCTGCCTTCCCTACTCTGCCTGCCCTACCCTTCCTGTGTGTGCCATACTCTGCCTGCCCTACCCTGACTGTGTGTGCCATACTCTGCCTGCCCTACCCTTCCTGTGTGTGCCATACTCTGCCTGCCCTATGCTGCCTGTGTGTACCATACTCTGCCTGCCCTACCCTTCCTGTGTGCCATACCCTCCCTGACCTATGCAGCCTGTGTGTGCCATACCCTCCCTGACCTATGCTGCCTGTGTGTGCCATACTCTACCTGCCCTATGCTGGCTGTATGTGCCATACTCTGAATAATGGGAGTGATTACAGTCTGAGCCTGAGGTGTGAACACTGCAGGGGTTGAACAATGCAGAAACTAAAAGGTGTGAAAAACACAGGGGATTACATTTTTAAACAATTCAGAGGGATTACAGCCTGAATCTGAGGTAAGAACCATGCAGGGGGCCAGTTAATCTCCGTAGTGATACCATTTAATGCTTACTCAAAAGTAAGCCATCAAAGCAGCCAGACAGGTGGGGGGCCACACAGAGGGGGGCCGCCAGTTGGACAGCACTGAATTATATCTTAGTTGGGATCAAGTACAAGGTGGCGTTTTATTATTACAGAGAAAAAGGAAATCATTTTTAAAAATGTGAATTATTTGATTAAAATGGAGTCTATGGGAGATGGCCTTTCCATACGTCAGAACTTTCTGGATAATGGGTTTCCGGATAAGGGGTCTGATAACTGTACTACAATTGATAGGAACCCCTTAACTACAGTGGCTTGCAAAAGTATTCGGCCCCCTTTAACTTTTCCACATTTTGTCACATTACAGCCACAAACATGAATCAATTTTATTGGAATTCCACGTGAAAGACCAATACAAAGTGGTGTACACGTGAGAAGTGGAACGAAAATCATACATAATTCCAAACATTTTTTACAAATAAATAACTGCAAAGTGGGGTGTGCGTAATTATTCAGCCCCCTTTGGTCTGAGTGCAGTCAGTTGCCCATAGACATTGCCTGATGAGTGCTAATGACTAAATAGAGTGCACCTGTGTGTAATCTAATGTCAGTACAAATACAGCTGCTCTGTGACGGCCTCAGAGGTTGTCTAAGAGAATATTGGGAGCAACAACACCATGAAGTCCAAAGAACACACCAGACAGGTCAGGGATAAAGTTATTGAGAAATTTAAAGCAGGCTTAGGCTACAAAAGGATTTCCAAAGCCTTGAACATCCCACGGAGCACTGTTCAAGCGATCATTCAGAGTATGGCACAACTGTAAACCTACCAAGACAAGGCCCTCCACCTAAACTCACAGGCCGAACAAGGAGAGCGCTGATCAGAAATGCAGCCAAGAGGCCCATGGTGACTCTGGACGAGCTGCAGAGATCTACAGCTCACGTGGGGGAATCTGTCCATAGGACACCTATTTGTCGTGCACTGCACAAAGTTGGCCTTTATGGAAGAGTGGCAAGAAGAAAGCCATTGTTAACAGAAAACCATAAGAAGTCCCGTTTGCAGTTTGCCACAAGCCATGTGGGGGACACAGCAAACATGTGGAAGAAGGTGCTCTGGTCAGATGAGACCAAAATGGAACTTTTTGGCCAAAATGCAAAACGCTATGTGTGGCGGAAAACTAACACTGCACATCACTCTGAACACACCATCCCCACTGTCAAATATGGTGGTGGCAGCATCATGCTCTGGGGGTGCTTCTCTTCAGCAGGGACTGGGAAGCTGGTCAGAGTTGATGGGAAGATGGATGGAGCCAAATACAGGGCAGGAAGGAATTTTTTCCCCTCTGCGGCAAATTAGAGAGGCTTCAGATGGGGTTTTTTGCCTTCCTCTGGATCAACTAGTAGTTAGGCAGGTTATATATAGGCATTATGGTTGAACTTGATGGACGTATGTCTTTTTTCAACCCAACTTACTATGTTACTATGTAATCTTGGAAGAAAACCTTTTGGAGTCTGCAAAAGACTTGAGACTGGACAACGACCCTAAACATAAACAAAACATATCCATGTGTTAGAATGGCCCAGTCAAAGTCCAGATCTAAATCCAATCGAGAATCTGTGGCAAGATCTGAAAACTGCTGTTCACAAACGCTGTCTGTCTAATCTGACTGAGCTGGAGCTGTTTTGCAAAGAAGAATGGGCAAGGATTTCAGTCTCTAGATGTGCAAAGCTGGTAGAGACATACCCTAAAAGCCTGGCAGCTGTAATTGCAGCAAAAGGTGGTTCTACAAAGTATTGATTCAGGGGGCTGAATAATTACGCACACCCCACTTTGCAGTTATTTATTTGTAAAAAATGTTTGGAATCATGTATGATTTTCGTTCCACTTCTCACGTGTACACCACTTTGTATTGGTCTTTCACGTGGAATTCCAATAAAATTGATTCATGTTTGTGGCTGTAATGTGACAAAATGTGGAAAAGTTCAAGGGGGCCGAATACTTTTGCAAGCCACTGTATATGCATGTGATCTCAATTTAACTCATGATTTTGGAAAATAATTGGCTATGACAATTTAGATCATATTAAGGAGGTTATACACTTATGCAATTGGTTATTTTGTTGTTTTATTATGTAATTAAAATGAATTTGCCGAAATCTGTTTATGCTTCATGAGAAAGTCTTTTTATATTGATCTGTGTTAAAAAAAAAAATTGAATCCACGCTTATTAAATGTTCTGTGACAATCAAACATGAAAACCTACAAGGGGGTGCTTTCTTTCAGCAGAGTACCTGTGGTAGAACCTCTGCGTATCACAAATATATCAAGCTTTATTAGGCTCTGAGCACACGGAAGTTTGTCCTCTTCTCTCAGCCCTGCATTTTTCCTTCAGGCTGAGAGAAGTGGACCACTAGCCTACACTGCTCTGTGTGCCTGCATTAAAAAACAAGCCTGCTTTCGTTTTTTTTGGGCTGCACTCCGCTGTGGGCTTTAATGTACCCTGAACTGTGATGTGGGTTTAAATGTGTGTATGTTGTATCTCACCTGCATTCAGCAGATCTGCATTAGTACAGCCTCTATTGTAATGAAAGGGCTCCTGTATTCCCTTGCAATAGAATGCATAAAAAGCCAATGGATGAGTGAACGCGGGTGTGTAAGAGCCTTAAAACATTTAATTAAAGGTATGTGATAATAAAGGGCTAATTGCAGTTATTCTGCTGGTTTTCAAGTCTTCCCTGCCTTGAGTTTCCCTACTTTGTAGTTCTGTACTTGGATGGAATACAAAGGAAGTGATTTTGACAACTGGGCCATTTGTTGCTGTTTTAGATTTTGATATTTTTTTGAGCCCTGTATTTAACTCCATCCTTGTGTAGGTATTATCTTGTTATATTAAATAAACCACTCTGACATAATGCTGTATCTTTTCTCTTGGTTATGAAGTACTGGCTGTATATTAAGATTAAATTGTAGGATGTTTAATTATATTTGTCCTTACAAGTTGAGAAGTTACTAACTCTCATCATTTTTTGAATTGTTTAGTGTTTTTTTTTTTTTTTTTTGCCCTAAAAAGATATTTTGTTGCTAGTGACACTAGTATGAATTCTAATTACAGATTGCAAGTGCTCTTGTCTTTTATTTCAGTAATTCTGTAGCATTTTTGCAAATTTTTATTGCATTTTAAAGTTATGATATTTTTAGTTTTTCATTTTTATAGCAGTCATGCTATTGAAACCTATCTTACTATATAAAAAATATTTCTTTGATTGTTTATATTGGATTAGTCATTTTGTTGTATGCTGCATTGTTCTTGATGATTTGATTTTGTCCGCAAACATTTCCTGTGTAATATTTTCATTTTGAGGCCTCTACAGCACAAATAGATTTTAAAGTTGTTCAGAAGACCCCTGGTGACGTGCTAGATAAGATGCTATAAATTCAACAGTGCCCTTTCTGGAGTGTGAAAAAAGCTCTAATAAATTACACATAAATTGTGCACTTGTGAGTTCTGACAATAGAATAATTAGTCATTTATCAGTTTGTTTTATGTAGCCCCTAGGTACCAACCTGCATATTTTGGCACGTGCTTGAACTCCAAAGAAAGCAAACGTCTTGTAGCCTCGAGGTTTACTTGTAAAGCAGCTACGAATTGAGAAATTAACCATTTAAGACCCAAAACAAATCACTTCCTACTTAGGTGAGAGTTATATGTAAAATTCCAGGGCATACACATTATAATACATTTCAACAAGTGTATTAAAAGAAATGTGATGTCACACATGGCATTTCTGTAGTAGAAAAAACACCATTCTGCTACCACACAGTAGCAAGGTTTTGTGCAAGTTTTTGTGCTGAAATCCTCAATAGCCTTTGCTGAAAAATAGGCAGCATAGAAAATGCCACATGTTACTTTACCCTAACAAATAAACTATTTCTAAACAAGATTTTGTATAAGGGCTGTGACACACGGGGAGATTAGTCACCCGCGACAAATTTCCTTTGTCGCGGGCGACTAATCTCCCCGAAATGCCATCCCACCAGCGAAAATGTAAATTTCTGGTGGGGTGGCATACACGGCACCGCGATTTCCGTGACTAATCTCCCCAATATGCCATCCCACCGGCTTGAAAGTAAATCGCCGGTGGGATGGCATATTGGGGAGATTAGTCGCTTGCAACAAGGCAGATTTGTCACGGGCGACGTCTTCCACGGCCTAGAGGTTTTCATTCAGTAGTTCAGCCATAAATACCATATGACTCCTTTGTATCTTATCTGTGTAAATACTACAAGCTTATCTGTTGTTTGCTGTGTAAATATGTGCCTTTTTGCCCCACTCAATTTGAATTCGTTGCCCCCCATGGCTGCATAGTAGCTTATTTATATAAACTTTAATAGTGTTCCTATGGCTGAGGGCACACAGAGTGTTGTGTCCACTGCTCTCAGCCTGCATTTTTTTTTTTCAGACTGAAAGAAGCATGAAAAAAAGGCTGTTGCCACAAAGGGCTAATTCTCAGCCTGTGGAAAGCCACAGGCCAATTATCAGCCCGTGTGCTGGCATCAGCCTTCTTCCTTGACTGTACCTGGAAACATTGCGTCAGCCCAAGTGCAGACACACACAACGCATATCCATGCTGAAACACAAGAGTTCGGATTTCAGAGCAGATATGCGTTGCATGTGCTGACAACTGGCCAACACAGTGGTTCCAGGTGCAGGTAAGGCAAGTGGTTCTAAATTAGAGGTAAAGACAATGGGGCTCATTTATCAATGCATTGCAGGGCACAAAACGACGCAATTATGATTATGCGCCATTTTGTGCGCACACGCAATTGCATATGCGCTACATTGCATCGGTTCATTTATTTTTCCACCAGTTCTTTTTATGCGCTTGTCGCAAATACTGGGCAATAATGTCGCAAGCAACAATGTGTTTTTTGGGGGTGTGGCTAGGGGGTCTGTTTTAAGTGTCCGTTTTTTGCGCAAGTGCCCCCTTGCGCGTATATATGTGCTATTTGCGTGTATATATGGGCAGATTTGTGCAGGCATAGCTGCATCGAAATCTTTACGCCTGTTCATTTGTGGTGTATTTCCGACTGCGTGTTCTTCACCATTTGCATAGTATATTCGCAGATTAGCGCTACAATAAACTAATTTAGGTATGTCATTAATAAAACGATGTTAATGTTTCTCAAATTTCTGATGTTAATTAGCATTATTATAGAAATATAATTGTTAATTTGTTTACAATGTTTTGATAACATTTACCCTTTTTTAACTTTGTTCTTATCTATAAAAGCAGTTTCCCTTGTTAATGTGATTGAGTCTTTCATATCTTTTTTCCATTAAGGGCTCTGGCACACGGGGAGATTAGTCGCCTGCGACAAATCTCCCTTGTCACAGGCGACTAATCTCCCCGAACTACCATCCCACCGGCGAACATGTAAGTCACCGGTGGGATGGTACACGCTGCGCAGGCGATTTCGGCAAATTGCCGAAGTTGCCTCGTGAGGCATTTTCGTCGATTTGCTGAAATCGCGCTGCTGCGTGTGCCATCCCACCGGCGACTTACATGTTCGCCAGTGGGATGGCAACTGATGGCTCTCTGATGGCAACTCGGGGGGATTAGTCGCCCACGAACAGGGAGATTTGTCGCGGGCGACTAATCTCCCTGTGTGCCAGGGCCCTTAAACACAAACTGACTAGGTTGTTAAGTTAGGCAGCATGTAGTTTGTATGGATTTATTAGAGCATCAGCTTGTGCCATCTATGCACATAATTTATGACAAGTTCTGCGTCGTCATATGTGCAGTTCTGCGACATCATATGCGCATGTTTGTATGGCGCAGCAGTTTGCATCAAAACTAGTGCATGAAACTTTAAGCGACGTGTTTGCGCTATACTGTTAAATATGCTTATGCACAGGGCAAAAGATTTGCCTATGCGACTATTACAGAGCTGCGATGTGTTGGTAAATGAGCCCCAATGTTTCCATCTGGGTGTAAGCAAGGTAGGAGGCTGGTGCCTGCACAGGGGCTGTTTCTTGGCCTGCGTTTTTCCAATGAGCTCTGTGTTTGTTATCCCTTCCCTTGTTATGATTTATTGTACTTATTATGGGTCGCTAAAAACCTAACCTCACTAATGGGTGTTCTTCAGCTGTCCAAAAGTTGCAGGAAGACCTTCTGACATTCCATTTCCCCTTTACAGGGGGGCACAAATATTGGGGCAACACACAGAGGGGAAATGCGTATGTAACTGTGCAGTAACCTTTTCTGAGAAGATAGAGAAAACTAAGCAAGAGTGAAAAAAATTATAGATTCACTTTTTAGTACTTTCATCAAACATAAAATCAAGGCATAATGACCGTTTATATTGCAGGAAGGATTTTTGTGTTACTTTGTTGTCAGAAGTTATAGTATAGGGCCTGAATCTATTATTAACCTGTATACATTTTTGCACCACAGCGACAAACCAGATAATCTTGCTTGGTGAAAGAAAAAAACAACATTTAGGAAGTACTGTTGCAGCATAAATACTGTATTGTATTATTTTGTCAGGGATGGGAAGTTTTGTCCTCTTTGCATACTTTGTATAGGAAGTATTATCATATGGTTAAAATAACCAATGTGTATTTCACTTTTATGCTTCTTTGTAATGGTGTTATTATAAAAAAAGTCTATTTTGCTTAAGCTCTTAAAGGACAAGGAAATGTAAAATCATTGAGAGGCAAATATGTGCTTAGAGTTTGCACCGGGCGTGAAGAAAGATGAAAAGAAAATTGCGACATGGTTCTCTGCAGAAGTTCACTGGGCGTGACAGTTTTTTTTTTCTTCATATATTGATGTAAAATTGGAGATGTAAAATGTAATTACCACAGTAGGTGGGTGATTTATCAATGATTTTATGAGTTTGATTTTTTTTCTCGATTCAAGTTGCGCTTAAAAAAAAATCAAATTCAAGTTATTGTTCGAAAACTCGAATATCTGGTATTTAGTGCAAATAACCCGAAGACTCTAATGTAAATTTTGCCAACTAAAAGCTTGCAAGTTTCTATAGAAGTCAGTGGGAGTTGTCATAAGCAAAGTCAAGCCATATTTTTCGAGCTCAAAAAATTCTAGATATTTGAGTTTTCTATTTGAATGGACATTCCTTATTCATAAATAAGCGACCATTTTAGAAAAATATACTTGAATTAAGCTGAATACAAATCCTCAACATTTAGTTTAAAGGGGAACTTCACCCAAACCACTTAAGCTTTTTAAAAAGTAAATATAGTTTCAAGCAATTTTCAATAAAAAACACCTTTTCATGATTTTTTTAATTTAATAGTATGTTTTGGACAGTTACCTAAGCCTGGCCTCTTGTTCTCCTGCTGATTTGACTACTTTGAGACTCAAAAAAACTGTAGGCAACTGTAATCAGCCTGCATCCTCCAAATCCCATAATTCCCTGCATCCATCATGTCAATAAGGAATGTAACATCACAGTGCAATGTATTATGCATAGGTTATATAGTTCAATCATGCTGTCTGTAAGCTGTGGAGAAGTTGTTACAATTTGTAACATCAATATTTTAGTCCCTCCTCCCCTGCCAGGATTTTAAATGATGCAAAGAGAGAAAAACTGTTTTGCAGCTGGATTTCAACATGTAAAAATATTTATTTATACTTTTTGAAGGAACAGATTACAGTGATAGGTATTTTAGTTGTTTCTGTGTTGTGTGGGGATCTTTAACAATTCTGCTTTGTAAGCTAGAGTTCCCCTCTAAAAATGCAAAAATATGCTGGGATTTGGACATAACCCAAATTGAATCTTGGATTTGGTGAATCCCTAGAAATTCTTTATATTTACAATCCATTACAAGCAGCACTTCAAGGTGTCCTGAATGAGACCTGAAACGCCACCACAATAAATGTTTGAATAAATTCAAAATTCCTTTGTGTGGTGCCTGTAATGGACAGTGTATGCATTTGGCTTTAAGCTAGCACCCTGGTCACAAACTATAGTTTGGAATGCTCCCCTGTACTTCTCTGATACACTGTACATGTATGTATTTATATCTGTATATGTGAAAAAGTTTTGCCACCCTAAAAATCTTTTTTTGCTTAATAAAATATAATTCTTAAAACTTTCAAATACAGAATCACCAATCAGCTTTAATAAATTCTATTGTTTCTAACAATAACTATAAATGTTTGTAACTATAAATGAAAACAGTATCTGTTTAGCTGTAAATATTTTCTGTCCTACTGACTCTTGAAACAATGTAGCAGAAGCCAGTTAAATAACAGACTTGGAGATGAACTGACTTCTACATAGTTTCAAGTGTAACAGAAATATGCAAATACTGTTTTCTGTAGAAACTACATTTATAAACAGCTTTAAAACCACTGAACTTATACTTAAATAAAAAATGAACTTTTCTTTCATTATGCAAAAAAAACCTATCCCCTATCTGCCTATAACCCCCCCTAATGTACTTGTACAGAGTAATCAGGTCTCCTCGCAAGCGCTTTTTTTTCCAGAGAAAACAACCCCAACCTTGACAGTCTAACCTCATAGTTGAAATCTTCCATCCCCTTTACCAGTTTAGTTGCACGTCTCTGCACTCTCTCCAGCTCATTAATATCCTTCTTAAGGTCTGAAGCCCAAAACTGCACTGCATACTCAAGGTGAGGCCTTACCTGAGAACTATAAAGAGGCAACAAAGAGTCAATTCCCATTTTTATACAAGACAGCAATTTATTTGCTTTAGTAGCCATCGAATGACACTGCTTGGAATTAGACAACTTGTTATCTACAAAAACCCCAGATCCTTCTCCATCATGGATACCCCAGCAAACTACCATTTAGTAGATAGCTCGCTTTTATATTATTTTTACCAAAGTGCATAACTTTGCATTTGTCAACACTGAACCTCATTTTCCTTTTTGCTGCCCAGTTTTCCAATTTTGTCAAATCGGTCTGCAAAGTGGCAGTGTCCTGCACAATTTAGTATCATCAGCAAAAATCAAAATTGAAAAGCAAAGGACTAAGGACTGACCTTAGTTCTTTGCTTTTTAACCTACCACCACTCTTTTTATAATACATCCTTTAGCCAGTTCTCTATCCAAGTACAAATATTATGTTACAGGCCAATATTCCTCAATTTTAACTTTCTGCGTGGTACTTTATCAAATGCTTTTGCAAAGTCTAAGTAGATGACATCCACTAACATTCCAGCATCAAGGTTCCTGCTCATTTCATAAAAGGTGACTAAATTAGTCTGGCAAGATCTATTATGCATAAAACCATGCTGGCACAAACTTATAGTATTGTTATTTGCAATGTATTCAAGTACCCTATCCCTTATTACCCCTTTCAAAAGCCTTCCTACAACTAATGTCAGACTAACAGGCCTATAGCTTTCAGGCTGAGAGAAATTCACCTGTTTCTTGGCACTATGCCAGACCTCAATGAATCCTGAAAAATTAAATGAAGAGGTTTGGCAATCACATCGCTAAGCTCATTTAATACCCTGGGATGTATACCATCTGGACCTGGACCTTTGTTTACCTTTACAAACATGTTCAAGTCTCTTTTGAATTTCCTCCTGAGTGATCCATGCATCATGGATAGTAATGAATAAATATCCCATTATGCTTCATTAGCATTAGCAAAACCAGAAAAATAGCAAAATGGTGAAAATGCACGAAACACATTGAAATAGGATTTTTTTTTTGTGGCAACTTTTTTTTTTTTTTTACCAAAAATACATTCGACTCTATGGCTGTTTTTTCTTTTTATGGTGATGTTTTCCCTAGTGACTTTTTCCGGCACAGAATACTTTGGAGTCTATGAGCATTCTTCACTGCAACTTTTTTTCATGCATTTGGGTCTATAGACATTTTTTCACTATGCTTTTTGGAAAAAATTACAGTGGTTTACCAGAAATATTTGCCAATGGCAAAATGTGGAATTGCCGCAAATTCAAACCTGGAAAACAATTTTCCTCATCTCTACTCATAGATCACCTCAGGCTCATACTTTCCCAAATTCCCTGTAAATAATCTTTGTAACTTTTTCAAATCCAAATAACCTTTAAATAATCTAACTGTCCCCTACCTTACTTTGACTCCCTGTTGATGATTAAAAATTAAGCTTCTGCCTTCCTAGACTGAGTGTTTTTTTACTATCTGCTTAGATAATAAATTAGGTATAAGGGTATTTCTGATTTCAGTGTACTTAGTAATTGTTTTAACTGAGGAGCTCTATGTGAATATACCCAGGTACACAATGAGAAGGAGTAAAAACAGAAATAAATGAACAGGCTTCTCCATTTATTTGTTTTGTCTAAACCCCTTTCCCCTCAATAAAATACTGGTATGACAGGTGCAATATAGTTTAATGAGCAGTGACAGAACAAGAAGGGCAACTCTACATTAAAGTAGTTTTATCAGCTGTATTCTAGGAATTTCAGAAACACCTGCAAAGTCTGGCCAGTTTGTGAGTGTTGAGTCTTTGAAGTGGTTCCGGAGGATTCTTTTTGAAATGTATTGCACATTTTAAGGGTAATTTGTAACTTAAAATGTGGTTACGCTGAAATGGATTCAAGTGTTGCTTGGACTGATGGCATTATTAAAGATACTTGCTTTTAAGCATGCTCCTTGCACTTCTGTATAGTTGTGGTACGCACCATTTTGCTGCTTATTTGCTGAATCACGCGCAAGTGTTCTCACCATGAATGCGTGTGTTTTCCTCTACTACAGATTTTACAGCTAATCTCTGAAAAGTGATGCGTAAAAAAATTTTAGTGCTATATTAATAACAGATAATAAAGAGTGTTCTTAAGGCCATGTCAGACAAGGCTTCTCTCAGCTGGTGTAGCCACACCTGGGAAGAAAGCTCCGATCCGTTTCCTTTAGCCCCAGACATAGCATTGGCTGTTAGTACACAGAGTGTGGATTTTGCAGAAAATTGCATACAGGTATATTTAAGTATTTAAGTTTAAGTATGCATTTTTGCTCCAAAGTGCGGTGCCTGACAAACTCACAGTAAATAAAAGTCAGAAGGAAGCAGATCAGCTTAGTTACACTGGTGGAGAAAACACATTGTCTAACATGGCCCTTATATAATCTGGGGAATCGTGGAGCCGCAGCCACTTTAGATGTGGCAGTAATTTTAGCGTTTCCACAGTGGGTGATGATAATAGGGTCAGTTTGTGTTCAACAATAGAGCTGCTGAATAAAAAGTGAAATAATTAAAAAAACTAATAATAATAAAAAATGAAGACCAATTGAAAATTGTTTCTGAATATTACTCTCTACTTCATACTAAAAGTTAACTCAAAGGTGAACAACTCCTTTAACTCTTTTACTGCCAACGACGTACGGCGTACATCGTTGCAGTAAAGATCTGCCAACAACTTGTGCTGTACTTTGTTTGGCAGATAGAGAGCTTTTAGCGATGACAGCCCCCTGGGCAATGAGCCAGGGGGGCTGTCATGTCGGCCCTGCAACATGATCGTCGCAGGGCCGACCCCCAAGCAGCAGATGCGATTGCATTGTGTCTGCTGCTTTGTCTTCGCTTCCTGCTCCCCCCCCCCAAGCGCCGGCCCACGGATGAGGACTGCAGCAGGAGGACCAGGACTGCAATCCCTGCTTCAGGACAGGTAAGGTGGAGTTTTCTTTGCACTTACACACACTTACATACATTTACACACACTTACAGCACACAATTTAGCAGTTTTTTCTTTTTTTTTTCCATTTTTCACACTTATATACACTTATATACACTAATATACAAACTTACACAACTGTCACACAACTTTTACACATGTACACACATGTATACACAAACACTTTTTAAAAAAAAATGTTTTTTTTGTTACCACTTTGTTTTTAGTTTCTTTTCCCTAAAAACTGTTTATTTTGACAGCGTGACTATTGGATCAGATATTCTGACCACTAATTACACTGTCGTGTGACTTATTTTGTCGTTTCACTAATTTGCACAATTTTTGTGGTTATATTGCATTTTTATCCGTGTATTAGTACTCCTGATCATAGCTTTGCTATGTGTAACTTTGGTGTACAAAAATAATTTTACCTATTTTGAATTCATCAGAATGTGTATTTTCCAAAAATATATGGTTTTCTGGTGGTCTCTCTATTAGTTAGGGGGTGTTACGGCACAAAATACGCTGTCAGGGGCAGTACATTACGCAGACTTTGGTATATCTATGCATACTATTCAGCAGACCTCTGTTGTTTCTATTTGGGGTGATTTGCCTTTGTACGCAAGAAATTGTGTGAGATAAATGCAGCAAATTGCAAAATTTTTAGGCGATTTTCTGAAATGTCAAAAAAAACAATAATTTTAGGAAAGCTTTGCAGATTGGTACTTTGGTGTAGAAAGGACTCCTTGTCAGAATGTGTACTTTCCAAAACTATATGGTTTTCTGGGTTTTTCTGTATAGTTAGGGGGTGTTACGGCACATAATACGCTGACAGGGGGCTCTGCATGCAAAAGCTGAGTTGGCAGGCGAGAAATCCTTATGTGCTATTTTCATTTTGGGGTCAGTACATACCGCAGACTTTGGTATATCAATGCATATTGGGCATCAAACTGTTCAGTAGACCGTAGATGTTTCTATTTGGGGTGATTTGCCTCTGTATGCAAGAAATTGTGTGAGCTAAATGCGGCAAATTGCAACATTTTTAGGCGATTTTCTGAAATGTCATAAAAATTGGCAAACAGGAAAGCTTTACTGCTTGGTACTTTGGAGTATAAAGAAATGTGTACCCATTATAGATTTGGGGGAATTTGTACTTTCCAAAAATATAGGGCTTTCAGGGGTTAGCGTACTTTTTTTGTAGTGTTTTCCCACATAAAGGATGAAAATGTGTTGATTTTGCAGGAGCTGAAATGATTGATCATATGGGGGTATGTTCCCATTGGGGGGCCCTACATGCCACATATTTGGGTAAACCTATACATATTGGGTATCAAACTGTTCAGTGGACCCCTGGTGTTCAAATTTATGGTGTTTTATCTTGGTACCTCATGCTGTGTGGGAGATAAGATGCTGCAAAGTGGAAGCCTGAGGGGATTTTTGGAAATGTCATCAAAATTGCTACATTTAAAAAAGCTTTGCAGCTTGGTACTTTGGAGAAGAATGACATGGGTACCCATTTTAGATTCGGGGGAATGTGTACTTTCCAAAAATATATGGCTTTCTGGGGTGAGCGTACTTTATACTAGCTTTATTCCACATATAATGATGTAAAGGTGTTTATTTTGCAGGAGCTCAAATGACAGAAATGATAGATCATATGGGGTATGTTCCCATTGGGGCCCCTACATGCCACATACTTAGGTAAACCTATACATATTGGGCATCAAACTGTTCAGCGGACCCCTGGCGTTCATATTTAGGGTGTTTTATTTGGTTACTTTATGACCTATAGGAGATACGATACTATAGACTGGAAGCTTTGAAGCGATTTTTGTTAAAAATTTCACAAATTTTGATAAAAACCAATAACTTTAGGAAAGCATTGCAACTTGATAGTTTAAAGTAGACAGACAATTGTGCCTACTCTGGATTCCCCAGAATCTGTTCTCTCCAGAAATGTGTAATTTTCTGGGATAAACCTTCTGTTAGTGGATTTTTTGGCCTTGAAATCTAAAGTATGCAGTTTTCTGGAGCAGTGCTTTGGAAATTTGGTAGTGTACTGCTGGGAGTTTTTGACCTAGACAAGTGAGAAATCTTCATAAAACTAAATTTATTTGGTATTGGCATGTTCAGGAGACATGGGACTTTCCAAATCAGTTGTATTTTTGTGCATTCTGGTATGTGTGTTTATATTATGGAAAATACGTTTTTTTAAAATTTTTTTAGACATTTAGAAGCCTATATCTTGTTACAGAATTGGAATTACACCAAAATTCTACCATACAATATATTGTTTTCCTGGGTAAACTAAAAGTCCCCCCGAGGAAAGGCCCCTAAAGTGAAACAGTGCAAAATGTTCAAAAACTGTCTGGCAATAAAAGTTCTGCTTTGACCAAAATGTCTGGCATTGAAAGGGTTAACAGGTTTATTATATGAAAATGTAGGTATTAAAACTTGTTTAAATTCTAAGCAGTTTTCAGTTGCCGTTTTTTATTATTATTATTATTAGTAGTAGTAGTAGTAGTCGTATTATCATTATTATTTCATTATTAGCATTCTGAATCTGCTCATTTCCAGCTTCAGCAAATATGTTCTCTGGTATTCATGGTCACTGACCCCATCAAACAAACAAACAACAAAAAAACCCCAGATCAATTCTTTGTTTCTTTTGTTACAAAATGCTTATTTTATTCTCATTTCTCTTTGCTTTGTTCTGATCTGACTTCAAAAACACTTTTGGGTTGCTATGGTAATTAAGGCCTAGCAGCCAAACTGCTGTTAACTTAAAACATGAGATTTGCTGAACACCTTGACATCAGAAAAAATATTTAGTGAAATTCCTGAAAGTCAATAAACTTAAAAAGAAAACCGTATCATACCTGCCAACATTTGAAAAATGTAAAGAGGGACAAAAAAAAAAAAAAAAATGGTGTGCGTAGTGCGGTTACATTTTTAGACTACACCCATTTTTGTGACCACACCCTCCTAAATACCACTCCCATTTTACAAAATTTGGCAGGTTATTTAAAGTTTGAACACTTCTGGGGTTTTGGGGTCTTGATTTATGTGTTATTACAGAAATTGCCCTTTAAAATGCAAGTTCCCCCACGCAAGCTTTTTAGCTTATTAGTTAGAACTATATCTAAGTGCAGGTGTAGCTTGTTAAGTTTCTGGGCTCTCTGCCAAAAGCTACTTTTTAAATTAAGTTTGAGAAACATTGTGTCTTTTTAAGCGTTCAGTGCAGGAGATAAAAGGGAAATGAGGGATTTTTCAGTAAGAATCCGGACTGCGGGCTGAGCTATCAAAATGGGGACTGTGTGAAAAACGGGACAAGTGGGAGGTATGCAGTATATATACTGCATATATGTTATGCACATGTGCATAAATTTGGGCACCCCACAGAGATTTTACATCAATACTTAGTTGAGCCTCCTTTTGCAAATGTAACGGCTTCTAGATGCCTCCTACAGCCTTTGATGAGTGTCTGGATTCTGGATGGCGGTATTTTTGACCATTCGTTCATACAAAATCTCTCCAGTTCAGTTAAATTTGATGGCTGGCGAGCATGGACAGCCTGCTTCAAATCATCCCATAGATTTTCGATGATTTTCAAATCGGGGGACTTTGACGGCCATTCCAGAATATTTTACTTCTCCCTCTGCATACTGTAAATGCTTTTTTTAGATTTTCAACTCTGTTTAGGGTCATTGTCTTGTTGGAATATCCAACTTTGCGACTGATGCTTGAACATTATCCTGAAGAATTTGTCGATATTGGGTTGAATTCATCCGACCCTCGACTTTAACAAGGGCCCCAGTCCCTGAACTAGCCGCACAGCCCAACAGCATGATGGAACCTCCACCAAATTTGACAGTAGGTAGCACGTGTTTTTCTTGGAATGTGGTGGTGTTCTTCTGCCATGCAAAGTGCTTTTTGTTATGACCAAATAACTCCATTTATGTCTCACTAGTCCAAAGCACTTTGTGCAAATTGCCCTGAATTGTAGAACGATCCACAGATACACATTTGCAGCAAGATGTCCTTGCAGGTCTTTGGAGGTGATCTTTGGCTTGTTTGTAACCATTCTCGTAATCATCCGCATATGCCGCTCCTGTATTTTTATTGGCCTGACAGACCTGGGTTTTACATCAACTGTGCTTGTGGCCTTCCATTTCCTTATTCCATTCCTTACAGTTGAAACTACCAGTTTAAACCTCTGAGATAGCTTTTTGTAGCCTTCTGCTAAACCATGATACTGAACAATCTTTGTTTTCAGATCTTTTGAGAGTTGCTTTGAGGATCCCATGCTGTCACTCTTCAGAGGAGAGTCAAACAGAAGCACAACTGGCAATTGCCTACCTTAAATACCTTTTTCTCATGATTGGACAAACCTGCCTATGAGGTTTAAGTCTTAACGAGCTAATCCAACCAAATTGGTGTTGTCACTAATCAGTATTGAGCAGTTACATGCATTCAAATTAGCAAAATTACAAGGGTACCCCACATTTTTGCACAGCCAGTTTTTCACATTTGATTTACATAGTTACATAGTTACATAGGGTTGAAAAAAGACCTGTGTCCATCAAGTTCAACCCATCCAAGTAAACCCAGCACACCTAACCCACACCTACCAATCTATACACTCACATACATAAACTATAAATACAACCACTAGTACTAACTGTAGATATTAGTATCACAATAGCCTTGGATATTCTGATTGATCAAGAACTCATCCAGGCCCCTCTTAAAGGCATTAACAGAATCTGCCATTACCACATCACTAGGAAGGGCATTCCATAACCTCACTGCCCTCACCGTGAAAAAACACCTACGCTGCTTCAAATGGAAACTCCTTTCCTCTAATCTAAAGGGGTGACCTCTGGTGCATTGATTGTTTTTATGGGAAAAAAGAACATCCCCCAACTGCCTATAATCCCCCCTAATGTACTTGTACAGAGTAATCATGTCCCCTCGCAAGCGCCTCTTTTCCAGAGAAAACAACCCCAACCTCGACAGTCTCACCTCATAGTTTAAATCTTCCATCCCCTTAACCAGTTTAGTTGCACGTCTCTGCACTCTCTCCAGCTCATTAATATCCTTCTTAAGGACTGGAGCCCAAAACTGCACTGCATACTCAAGGTGAGGCCTTACCAGGGACCTATAAAGGGGCAAAATTATGTTCTCATCCCTTGAGTCAATGCCCTTTTTTATACAAGACAGCACTTTATTTGCTTTAGTAGCCACAGAATGACACTGCCTGGAATTAGACAACTTGTTATCAACAAAAACCCCCAGATCCTTCTCCATTAAGGATACCCCCAACACACTACCATTCAGTAGATAGTTTGCGTTTATATTATTTCTACCAAAGTGCATAACTTTGCACTTATCAACATTGAACCTCATTTTCCAGTTTGCTGCCCAGTTATCTAATTTTGTCAAATCGCTCTGCAAAGCGGCAGCATCCTGCATGGAACTTATAGTTTTGCACAATTTAGTGTCATCAGCAAAAATAGAAACAATACTGTCTATGCCCACCTCCAGGTCATTAATAAACAAGTTAAACAGCAAAGGCCCAAGGACTGACCCCTGCGGTACTCCACTAACCACACTGGTCCAATTAGAAAATGTTCCATTTACCACCACTCTTTGTACTCTATCCTTCAGCCAGTTCTCTATCCAATTACAAATATTATGTTCTAGGCCAATATTCCTTAATTTGATCATTAACCTTCTGTGAGGTACTGTATCAAACGCTTTAGCAAAGTCCAAGTAGATGACATCAACTGCCATTCCAGCATCGAGGTTCCTACTCACCTCCTCATAAAAGGCAACTAAATTAGTCTGGCAAGATCTGTTACGCATAAAACCATGCTGGCACAAACTAATAGATTTAACTCCATACAACTAAATACTGCTTCATTAAAAATCTTTGTTCAGAAAACACCCCAGTACTCAGATGTTCCTGGGAAATGAAAGACATACCACTGTTGAATTTTTTGTTGAACGTGGAGTAAATTATTATGCAGGCTGAGGGGGGTTCCCAAACTTTTTCATATGACTATATTACAGCTTGGCAAGATTCTTTAATAGGTCACTTAACAATATAAACTATCTGTTGGTATATGGTATATGTTGGGGGTATAGTTTTCCTTTAACACGTTCCTCTTGAAACTTCACGAAAGGGTTGCTATGGGAAACAACACCCTTGATATTAATCTCCAATGTTAGTAAATTACCCCCCCCATCTCCTGTGACAATAATACTCCCATTCCAGTGTCACTCTACCCTTTGCCTTCAGATTACTGTAGACAAAGCAATTTCTCCAACAATGCATTTTTTAGAATGAAAACTGCCTGTTACAGGTTTTTCTTCAACTCTAAAAGTCTATACCCACCAGTGACACCTCTCTTGGGGTACATATGCTAGTGCAATAACCGCCTTGCCTAACATTAGCCTTGAGCCTACATTGGCCTTATTCTTAGCACACAGGTTGGACTATATGATCTCTTGTGCTTTTCAGAATGGTTGTAGGTAAAACCAAGATTTCCCATTGCATGCTTTCCCAATCTAGCATTACATGCATGCACATGAGAGCAGCCCCAACAAGCCTACATTCTTAGCACAATACTTTTGTTTCCCCAACTGGAATGCGGGCTGTAATAGCCTACACCTTCAGTGGGGGAAATGGTTTGTGTATATGTGAAATGCCTGAAATCACCAGCTATTGTGCTTTTCAGCATGTAAACATATACTAGAGTTTTCTGCACAGTGCAGAGACCGTAACACTCTCCTCTTCCTTTTTCTCCATCAACTAGCAGTTAGTCAGCTTTTACCCGCAATTTTTTTTCCCTTGGGTCTCCCCCCCTCCCCCCAGGCCAAGAAAGTTCCCCAAAGAACAAAAGAGACCCTGGCCCCTCTGTGATCAGGAGGCCTGCATCCTCTTTAGTTACACCGCTGGTTACATTGTTACTATGTTAACTGAAATCCTTCTGCAGTAGGCCTTACGCTGTCAGCTCATGGTTTAAGCAAATCCAGTGAAGAAAAGTGTGTATTTGCAAGTTTAAGGGTAATGCATTCTCTAGTTTACATGCTTTAATTGGCATTAATAGCTCAACAAACATTCCATTTTGCCCCATTGGTATAAAGGGCAAGAATATTTTATAAAATATACTTATCCTTATTTCATCTGTCACTGCATCCTATAGCAGAATATTAGATATTCACTACCTGTGACAGAAGCAGCTACTGACAGGCAGAATCCTCTTCGAAATGAGTATGTGCATAGAGTGTTTTCCGTATGTTACCAACGGAAGTAGTGACACCGTTCTCTGTAGATGTTGTATTATAATGCATTTTCCATTGGCAGGAACATTTCCCTTGAGTTTTCAGACTGGTGACAATTGCTTAGGAAAGGAACATCCTTGGTTTCTGGCTTTTATGGAGGCCTTGAGCTGGTAAATGTCACAACTCACGAACACCTTATTTTCTTAATTCCTTGTATGTACTTGTATCCAGAGAAAAAGGCACATCAGTTTTGGTATAAATACAAAGCACTGTTGTGATTATATGTATATAAAAAATGCTGCAACTTCTACTACATGTTCACAGAAGCAATTTATTGAGATATTCTATTCATTAACATGTCTAAGGATCCCTCATCAAAGATTACCTTGCTAGTTAAAAAGTCCTTGTACCGCTTTGGAAATGTAAGTACAAGATGATGTTTGTATACTTTTTTCCAGTTTAGTCAGCTTAAAATAAATGTTATGAACTGGAGTTTTGTCAGTGACATCACTTGAACGCCTTACAAGCCTGAGAGTGAACAGCTCGGCTTCTGTTAGCTAACAGAGCTCTTGTGTTCTTTGGGTTTCATTTATGAAAACAGATGCTCATTTGAGTTCCATGTTAGAATGCAGAAGTCTTCTATTAATTTGTAGAATTCAAATGTTTCCACATGCAGAATATATAATAAAAAATATGGCTTAAAGGTGAAGTTTGCTTTTAGTATGTTGGACCAATACTAAGTAGCTTTTCAGTTGCTTGTATTTATTTAGCATTATTAGACTTATTATTTTTATTTCCAGACTGAAACCTAAAATACTATCTGGTGTAGTGAAGTGGTATGGGTTTTAGCATTATGGAGCATGGCTGGGCCAAATCATGGGTGTGAGTTTGTTTTTTTTTTTTAAATACCGTTAGATTTAGCAGAGAGCACTCCCTTTTATACTCTGGGGGCTGTTTCTGTGGAGTGGTGGGGGCAATTCATTGAATTCAATAACAATTCTCCTATTTCATTATACATTTTTCATAGGCACCAATTTTTACCTGAAACTTGCTTTTCAAGGTTAAAACTTTCAAATGGTTGTTCTATTTATTAGGCACCACAGTAATCACCTCATCCCTCTCCCAAAAATGCAGATGGAGGCACTTTTGAGTAATTAACCAGAATTGCAGATTATAATATGTTTTCCATGTACCTACTGAAAGTAAAGTAAAGGGGCATGTATTGTTGGGGGCTTCATTGCCTTCTGGAAGATTTCCAGCCAGGCACTAAAGTGCTACGTGTGACACTGTCCTCAAATAAACAGGAACTGTTTGTCCATATATTGCTGTACAGGTCTGAAACCTATTATCATCTATTTTAACCAAATAATTCTTATTTTTAAATATGATTTGAACAGTAAATAAAAACAAAGTATTGACTTTGAAAAAGGATACTCAGAAAGATAAAAATATTCTATATAGTCTTCTGATTTAATAGACCATAGTGCTTTTGAGATGCATACTTTCATGGCATTAGGATTTTGTGATAATTTACTAAAAAGAAAACCAGGATATTCTATTTAAGGGCCAAATACACCCGACCCCATTTGATTGCTGTACAAGTTTCTTTCTCTGCATTGTACATAAAAGCATTTCCATTCAAGAAAGTCTTTAAAGGAGAAGGAAAGGCTAATAAAGAGTTAAGCTGCAGGCATACCTTCAGTTGTCTCAATAGTGCCCTTAAGTCTCCACATATTTCACCTGTTCAGATGATCAGAAGCCAAACAGGAAGAAAAAACGCTGAGCTGTGTAAAAAAAGTTCCCATAATACCTCGCTCCTGCACCAAGAACAAGACCTGTGTACATGCTCAGTTAGTTAGACTATGAGGAAGCTTCCTGTTGATTGGCTCAGATCCACATTCCTAAGGGGGGAGTGAGTTCTTAGCATTCTTGAGGGAGGGGGGGAGCAGGAGAGGAGAGAGCTGTGCGTTTCTGCACAGGAAAACAGACACAACAAATCTTTTGACAGAGAACTCAGTTCAATGTTTCTGCGAGTGCTTATGGCTGTATTTACATAGACCATTCTGATAAAGCTTACTTAGTTTTTACCTTTCTTTCTCCTTTAAGGACTGGGTATTTTCTGACATTATACGGACCATGCTGATTTTATCTGTGTTAGATACTCCTCTTGAGATTGAAGCTTCTTTTCCCCTCCTCATTAAAAGAAGTTATATTTGTCCGCTATGATATATAATGCTTAAACCCAAATGGCTCATAGTTATAAGGTCGTGATTTAAACTATATTGAAAGGGTTAAATCATGTAATCTCTGTTCGTAACACCTGTAGCACGAACTGTTAGGGTAAATCTCTGTAACTCTGTGCACCTGTAGCACTGTCCCTATAAGCAGTCACGGACCGGTCCGATTTAATCTGTGCGTCGGCGAAACATCTGATATCGTCTGCGCATGTGCGCTGATCAGGGAACTTGTACAAACGATACAACCAATATGTGTATTGCAAACAAGTACCAATTTATTTTGTTTTGATATTACTTTTATAGTAGATAGGTAAACACATCCCATTATGCTTACGTAGCATGGGTGGGCACATATGCCTTACAGTTATTAGCAAATAACAGAAATTCATTAAAATGGCTACTGAAGCTTATTATGGTTTCTTAGCCTTGAAAATAAGCTGAGATACCCAAGGCCAGAGCAACTTGGACAAAGACAAGATAATGAGGATAATCATAACAATTGAAGTAACACATACACAGGCCTTCATGATTGAAAACAAAATTGTGTAAATTCAACATTAAGCAATTTAGCCCCTATCACAGCATTTAGTAATTTAATCCCTATCACTATATGTCAATGTAATATCTATTATTATCTTGATTTTTAAACATTGCTAATATCTTTTAGTAAGCTGTATATAAGAAAAATTCTATAGTGTATGGGAATGTTATAATGGGATGATTTTTTTGCAGTTTAATGTTGGTTAAACCAAAACTGTGACTAATAACTTCTATACACATTTATTTCAAAACAATTAACATTGTTAATTTAATTTTAATACTTTTCTTTCAATGTTGCTTGCAGAATTCGGCCACAACTAGCAAAAGAAAAAATTGAAGGCTGCCATATTTGCACATCTGTTACCCCCGGGGAGCCTCAAGTAGTCCTAGGAAAAGACAAGGCTTTTACTTTTGACTATGTCTTCGATATTGATTCAAGGCAGGAGGAAATCTATATGCAGTGCACTGAAAAGCTTATTGAAGGCTGTTTTGAAGGATACAATGCCACTGTTTTTGCTTATGGCCAAGTAAGTAAACTATGCTCATGCTAGATCTTGAAGGAAATTTAGATATTGCTTATTGCATTAGTGCAGGTTTAAGATACCCAGGCTGCTTCTACCATTTGGAGTCTGTAGTTGCTATTGCTCAACATGAGGAGAAAAGCTGTGCCAAAGCAAGTCAGGAAACCTATTATGAGGCTGAAAAACAAGAATAAAACCATTAGAGACATCTCTAAAGCATACCGGCCCCTCTGTTAAACATGGTGGTGGTGGGGATGTTACCTCTTGGGCATGTATGGCTGCCACAGGTACTGGCACACTTATCTTTGTTGATGATGTAACTGCTGATGACAGTTGCACAATGAATTCTGAGGTGTATAGAAACATCTTATCTGCTCAAGCCCCTTTAAATGCCTCCAAACTCGGTGCTTCATCCTGCAACTAAATAATGATCCCAAACATACTGGCAACACAGGAGTTTCTCAAAGATAAAAAATGGAAAATTTTTGAGTGGCCAAGCCAGTTACCTGATTTATATCCAATTGAAAATGCCTTCTATATGCTGAAGAGGAAACTCAAAGGGGCATGCCCTGGGAACAAGCTGAAGGTGTCTGCAGTAGAGGCTTGGCAGAGCATCACCAGAGAAGAATATACTCAGCACCTTGTGATGTCTATGAGTCCCAGACTTCAAATAGTCATTGCATGCAAGGGATATGCAACTAAGTACTAATGACTGCTGGCTGCATTAATATACCTACCATTACTTTGTCCCAAACATTATGGTGCCCTGAAATGAGGGGTACTATGTATAAAAAGTGTTTTTATTTCTACACAGTGAAACTGAAATGTATGCAAATAACTTCAGAGGCTGAATTGGCAGCTTAAATCGGTCTGTGTATGGCAATCTCTACACAAGTGAAACAGCTAAGATCAAAATATTATTATTGAATAATATTTTTCAAACCACAAACTCCACCAGCATGATAAAAAAAAAAAAAATATATTAACAGTTTGATGCCGGATTGAGGCCTTTTTGAATATTCAGTTTTTAAATTTACATTGTTGCTTGCTACATTTCAACATTTTATTTTGTCTTAAGACAGGTGCAGGCAAAACCTACACAATGGGAACAGGATTTGATGTTAACATATCTGAGGAAGAGCATGGTATAATTCCCCGTGCTGTTACACATCTTTTTCGGCGCATCGAGGAAAAGAAACAGTTTGCATTGGAACAAGGCCTCCCACCCCCTGATTTTAAAGTTAATGCTCAGTTCCTGGAGGTTTGTTTTCTCTTTCTCTTTTTTTTAAATCTACCTGTTAAAATGTGTGTATTTCATTAGTGTTAAAACACATTTCTTTTTATTAGTTTTTAATCCACAATGTGTTTAGTCTATGCTGTTTTTGGTTTTTATTTATTTTTAATGAAGGTGCACAAATGTTAACTAACTAGACTGAACAAACTGCAGATAATCCACCAGGTATACTGGCCCGTTGCACAGACTGTGCAAAGTTTGTTCATACTTACCCCAAAAGACTAATGGAGTTTATATACATAGGGTCATATGTATAATAGTGGGGATGTTGCTCATAGCAACCAATCAGCAATTAAATTTAAACGGTCACCTACAAGTTAAAAAACAAAATCAAAGATCTGATTGGTTGCTGTAGGCAACATCACTAATGATTTTGGCTTACACACTATAATAAATATGTCCCATAGTGTTACTGTTAGATACATGGTTACGTAATGGTTTTGGAACAACTGTTTTCAAGGAAATGGCCCCATGAATCTCCCATGAATATTGGACATTTCTTTAGCCATGCAGATATATGTAGAGATAGACAGCATACAATTTAGCTGACTTTACATAGAATTTAATTTCAAATGGAGTTTCTACAATTTCTACACTCTTATGACCTCCCATCAGAATTGCTAAATGCAGATGCTGAATTTTTCCCCCCACCTTGTTTGTCTTATAGTAATTTTACAGCCATAATAAAACAGTTTGTAAAACATGGTGCTGTTTTACAAATTGTGGCTGTGGCTGTGGTTCCTTTAGACAGATTTCCATGTAATAAAAGGAACTAAGTTTGCCCAGATGCAGTACCCTATAGGAACTAATAAGATGATTGCTTTTAAACAGGTGACTAGTAAATGCTGCCTGCTTATTGGTTGGTATGGGTTACTGCACCTAAGCAAACTTTGTATCCTTTATTGCATAACCCATATTGTGTTTTAATATCTAACAGGACACTGTTGCTCCTATTCATTGCTTTATTGAATTGTGACATAGTTATATTACTACACTGTACTAATGTATTTTTGTAAAATATATTTAGCTTTACAATGAAGAAGTTCTTGATTTGTTTGATACTACAAGGGATATTGATGCACGAAATAAAAAATCCAACATCAGAATACATGAAGATTCATCTGGGGGAATTTATACAGTTGGAGTCACAACACGAAATGTCAGCTCAGAAACAGAGGTAAGTGTTTAATGTGTTTAGCATTATTTAAGTAATTTTGTTTCTTTATAACTTCTGCCGTTATCCTTCATGGATATTTTGCAAGAGGCCGGATGCACCTGTTGTCTTCTCACTACCCAGGAGAACAGTGAGGGCCAGTCATCATTCACCTCCAGTGCTTGCCTTGCCAGACATAGAACTTAAGTTCTAGGCTTTCACAACAGGACCAGGTCCCAAACAGGGCTTGTCTTAGGCCGGCTGAATCTATTGGTTCTAGTCGGTTCATTAATAAATAAAGTAAATACATATATTTGAAAAAATACTGCATTGTGGGTAATTTTTTTGCACTTTGCATAAGTTAGTATTTAGCCAGTGCATAACCTCCTTAATATTTTTGTTACAGTGGCAGTCAGCAGAAGAGAGGATGAGACAGGCATAATTTGTTCGCAGAGCCCCCATGGCCTGCCAGCTAGGAAAAGCAAGCATAGGTAGCCCCCCCATTAAAATGTCAGAATATGGACCCTGAAGTTGATGAGACCAGTCCTGCTCCCATAAGTAGCTGGATAGAGGTATCTGAAGAATCTCTACAGTAACTGATAATCATGTTCCTATTAAGGAGGCTATACAAGGGCTAAATGCTAACTAATGCAAAAATATTGATTTTACAATATTTTTCCACCATACAGTACCTGTTTAAGCTTGGTTGTGCATGACATAAATTGGTAAACAGTTTTGTTCCTAACCATTTGTGCACAACACATGCCACAGCAAAACTGAGCATATTTGCAAGCAAGGTACACTATGCCTGGGAAATGGCAGGTCTGAAGTACAGACCTCCCTTGCAGCACTTGGTAAAAGTAAACGAGGCCTTGTAGGTCAAACAACATACATTTTTGTATTGTACAGTTATTATTCTTTTGCCACTTATTTATTGAATTAATTGTCTGGGAAGTGATTCAGGTGGTGGTTGGATCTATTGAAAATCTTCCAAAGAAAAGGTCAGCCACAAAGATTTCACTGACTGGTGTATGGCAGCTTTAAACCTTTTTGTCTATTTGTGACATATATATCGATCTGTGCACAGGTATTAGGCAAATAAGAATTGCCTTGACTTTTCTCTTTATACGATGGTTGAAGTGCCAAAAAGAATGAAGCCTTAGGCCAGTGGCACACTCTGTGTTTTCTCCACTGGTGTAGAAAAGCCAGCCAAGAAAAGGCTACTTTGCTCTGTTATACCCTGTCTTGTGTTTGCACTGATAGGCATGGCATTGGCCTATCTGTGTGCACAAAGAACACATTTTGGCATGGAAATGTTAAACTATCCATTTTAGTTCTAAAATTTGCCCCATGTGGGCCGTGTCCATGCCTGTCAGTGGACATAAACAGGAGCACCAATGGAGAAAGTGCTCTGTGTTCCACTTGCCTTACAATTCTGTCTTATCTTCTGCACTGTACTTTACACTGTCAACCACAAGTATCATTCCTGTTGGGAGAGACAGAACACATTCTAGCTTAATATTTGACTGTATTGTAGAGATGAAAAAAGTTTGTGTGTGTGTATATATATATATATATATATATATATATATATATATATATATATATATATATATATATATATATATATATATATATATAATATGTGTGTGTGTGTGTGTGTGTGTGTGTGTACACACACACACAAAATAAATTTGTACCAAATAATTTTTTTTTTCTTTTTCTTTTTTTTTTTTTTTGCAGATGATACAGTGCTTGAAGATTGGTGCCTTATCTAGAACTACAGCAAGTACACAGATGAATGTTCAGAGTTCCCGTTCGCATGCAATTTTCACCATTCATTTATGTCAAAATCGAGTTTGCCCTAAAATAGACAATGTAAGTATTGTTCCACTAAGTGTTTTTCAAAAGGGAACACTGTGTGATGAAAGCACTTTTCAAATTAAACATGAAATCCCCATCATAGGAGAAAATGTAATAAAGTTATAAACAGATAAATACATTTGCACAAATAAGAATACATATTTGCATTTCACAATGCCATCTTTTTTTAATTTAATACACATCAACATTTATTTCACAGTGCATTCTTAAGGCCTTAAGGACAAAAAGTGACAGGTGGCATGTTTTTGTAAAGGAAAATAAGAGGTACTTTTAGTATGATGTTTTGTTGCGTACACTATATGCACTGCTGCAGACTGTTACATTTGCAGTCTTTTTTTCCCACTGCAGCATGAGGTTGTTATATTTTTCTTGTAAAAAAAAAACAAAAAAAAAAACCTACATTAAATTTGTGCAAAGATATATGGTCAATGGTGCATGTAGTCAGAACCTGAGAATGGAAAAACTCAGGAGACACTCTGGCAAGCTTCTGTTAACACTCAGTAGCAAGGAAGGACAAATGAAAGTGTGTTTGTATGATTGTAGTTCAGCTGTTGATGTTGTATAAGCTAAGTATAATACACAGGGAGTCTGCAGTAGAACAGTTTAGTGCTTGTATTATAAAATTAAACTGCTGTCATGGAACAAAATAAAATCAGAACTGTTGTCATGGAACACAATATGTTCATTTGTTTAACAGGAGAATGATTTGGATAACAGGATGGCCTCAGAATCTAATCAAATAAATGAATTTGAAACACTAACTGCAAAATTCCATTTTGTTGATTTGGCTGGCTCTGAACGTTTAAAGCGCACAGGTGCTACAGGAGAGAGGGCCAAGGAAGGCATTTCAATTAACTGTGGGCTGGTAAGTTCTACAAATAAGAACTTTTTAAATTTGGTATAAAGCTGGCCCATACACTGCTTTTCTTGCACACATATATTACTATGTATCACTTTACTCTGTTTTTTTTTTTTTTTTAAACCTAACTTTACATTTAATCCATATTATTGTCACTAAGAATGACGTGGTCAGTGGCAATGTTCTCTCTGAGGAACCACAAAAAACTGTGGGGCGCACAAAGAATTTTGCGTGAAAACACTAAGGATGCACCAAATCCAATTCTTTTGGAGAGATTCGGCAGAATACCGAATCGTAATTTACATTTGCAAATTAGGCTACGGAAGGCTTAAATGTTGCTGCTTGCTCAGTGCGCGCTGAAAATTTTTTAACTTCTGTGTTCACATGTCAAAAAGTCATGTGATTTTAAGGATTCGGTTTGGCCAGGAGCATGGATTCGATCAAATCCGAATCCTGGCGAAAAAGACCAAATCTTGTCTGAATCCTGAACTGAATCCTGCATTTGGTGCATCCCTAGAAAACATCATATTTTGTATCTATTCTACCCTGAGAACACTTTTTTTTAAAAAAAAAAAAATGCTCTCCTTCCTAGATTATTTCTAATTCCCAATTTTCCCCTTTATGTGCATCATTTATATTTATAGTGTGTAATGACAATTGCGTGCTTTTCAATTTCATATATCTTAGCTGGCCCTGGGAAATGTTATAAGTGCTTTAGGAGACAAGAGTAAAAAGGCCACTCACGTGCCTTATAGAGATTCCAAGTTAACACGGCTGCTGCAGGACTCACTTGGTGGAAACAGGTAGGTAAAATTTGATATTTGTCTTTGTTGGATACACCTTAATATAAATCTCTATCCCATCATTATCTGTGGGTGGAGAACATACCAGTGTGGCCAGCTTTCTACCCCAAGGGGCTGATTTACTTACCCATGAACGGGTCGAATGGAGTCCGATTGCGTTTTTTGCGTAGCGTTAAAACTTACGCGAAAAATGCGCAACTTTTCGCGTAAGTTTTAACGCTACGAAAAATGCGCAACTTTTTACGCAACTTTCGTAATGGATACGAAAAACTCGCGTTTTTACGCAAAAATCGTATTGGTAACGAAAAATTCGTACAGAATCCGAAAAAATCGCAAAACATACGAAAAAGTCGCAAAATGTTCGTTTTCAAGTCGGAACTTTTCCAATTCGGGTCGGATTCGTGGGTTAGTAAATCAGCCCCCAAGTGTACAACAACTGACTAGAAAGTGATCCACCTAGCACTGTTGTGCAAGGAGGCTATTAGGTTGGAGAGATTTTGGACTGGTCAGGATTTATTACTTAGAGAACAGGACTTATTTCATTGCAAGGTAAATATAAGATGCCTATAAAATAATTGATTAGGTGCGCTATACCAGTTTTCACAGGGTGTATCTTATTTCCTTTAAAAATTATGGGCAGTGCATGGATGTATTAAATTGTACAATAGGCCAGATTGATGGCTGACAGGCATCTATACAAGGCACTTACCAAATTTGATCCAAAAAAGGGCCGTGACTTTAATTTTCACATAGTTCAACAGTAACCACATCTAATTGCCTCCAGCATACACAAATGCACATTTCTCTATCATCAAGTGGGCTTCATTGGGACTGCATAAACTACATCACATCGCTTTCTAGATCTGAAACACCCTCACATTGTCCCACCTATTGTCATAAAGCTAAAACCATTCCGTGTTAATTATACTCTAACATAACCCGCATTAGGCATTTACACTTAAGGACACTGATACATGCCTAAAATTCATTAGGTCACACTCATGCCACCAGTATATATTGTGCTACAAAACTTCACACTAACCTAGCATTAAGCAAGAAAACCCATAATTCAAGAAAAGAGCATGGATTATGGCTTGTTTTTTTAATAAAAAAAATAAGATAGTAGTAGGGAGAAAAACTCTACTCTTCATTCAACCCTTTGGGACTTGAAGTTTCCATTCGTTAGATCCACCCTGTTTCAGCGCACAAAAAGGCTTAATCCAGATGTACGAATACATTTGGTGCAAACCTACTTTACTTGAACTACTGCTATGCACTTCACAAAATGTCTAGCTACACTACGTTGTCATTTTTTATTATCTGAATATATCACATTTTCCAAAATTCTAGTTCCTAAACTAAAAGTTTTCTTGAACATATTGTTTGAGGCAGCCACATGTCAACACATAAATCTCCACCTTGGCCATTTCTGTCACTAGGTATACAGCTGCAGGCCTAGAGTTGCCACCCAGCTGGCATTTGACCGGCCCAGCTGATTAATCATCAGCTGCCAGATTCCCCACTTATAAGGATAGAGCTGCCTATGCCCAGTCCACCTATTTCCACGCCCAAGCCCTCATTTCCCTGCCCCGTGGTGTCATTGCCCCATCCCCAATGTGACATCACCACCTATTCACCAACCTGAAGGCTGGTATTGTTTTACTATAAAAGGTGGCAACCCTAAACCCACCTATCTGGCTCAAATCATGTCGATGGGTTGGTTTTTGAAGCCCTCTGAAGTGGCTTTTGCATAAGGAATCCCTCTGAAGTGGCTTTTGCATAAGGAATCCCTCACATTTCTGGCATGTTATTCAGTCAAGAGAGTCATGTTCTGACCACCCTGCTCAAAATGTGAGCAACACAGTAAATCCCTATGTTCCATTAAGATATTCTGTATGTCCTACCACTGCTGATTGTAGTCTGTAATAAACCATATTATTTTTTTTTTTTTTTTACTTTTTATCTTTTGCCGTAAACAAGATTTTCCTGTGGTGTCATTAAGGCCCTTAAAGGATATGTAAAGCCTGCATTTGCCTACAATGTATATCAGTTGGGCACGTCTCCCCCACCCAAATGGCATAATTTGTACTGCATATATCCCCTCCATTTGCTAGCACCATCACATTTTCTTAAACCAAATAGCAGCTTTCACTCGGTGGCCATTTTCCCTCTGATACATAACTGGATACATTTAAATCTGCAAACAGCATATACACACACACACACAGACCCTTATTCAGTGTACATTTCTCAAGAATACAGGCTCACACAGACACAACTGTCTGATAAAAGTTCTGCTTTGTTTGAGCTGAGCTCAGGAGAGTTGGTTGGGAGAAAAAAATTGAAGCAGACCGCTAGAACCGAGTTTCTATGGGAACCAGCAATGCCATCTCTTCACTGGCTGCTAGACTAGAGAGCGTGTTTAGTAATCTGAGCTTAGAACAACTGAGCATGCCTGGCAAGCCAGAAGTCAAAGCAAATTCCTGGGGGAGGGGGCCGAGTGGGTTACAGGAGGAGAAGGAAATCTAAGTGATTAAGGGGATGTTGCCGCCTTACTATTAACCTCTGGACAACCAGTGTGGCAGGTATTGAAAGATTTCAAAGAGGCTGTTCACTGATTACATTTTTGTGTGTGGGGTTTACATGTCATTTAAAGGCTCACAGCCATTATCCTTTTGCATTCATTTCAAATTTCCCTGCTGGGCAGTCTCTGTGTATTCACAGGAACTGTACTGAAAATAGTATATTTTAAAGAGCTAGCACAACGTGTGTCGGTATAAATTGAAGGACTTTAAATAGGCCCTAATAACACTACAAGAAGATATTATTTATGACAAAAAAAAGTGATATGGTTTTTTACAGACTATAATGATCAGTGGCAGGACATCCAAAGTATCTCAAATATATCATACCATTGGCCTTCCAGTAATTTAACATTAAGGAGGACTTAAAGCATCATGCAGTTTAAATATACTACGTAAGGATTTGCTGATTCATTATGGGTAAAATGATTGTATTGATATAAGGCAATAAGGTTACTGCTTGCACAATAATAGCTGGAGGCCTCCAAAAATATTTTAAGATGTAGTCATAGCTGTACTGTGAACATTATTAAAGACTAAGAGCACTTTTTGAACAAATAATTTTTGGGTCATAATTGGTGAGTGCCTTGTATATATGCTGTTTTGGTTCCTCTTAGCCATTGATTTGGTCTTTTGAAAGACAGAATGCCTACTGAAATATTTATACAAATGTTTGTGTTCAAATAAGCTTATATATATATTTTATACCTCAAAATCTAAAATCCGTCTATTATTAGTATCAACAGATGTTTATAAGGCCACCAACCTATTCTGCAGTTCTGTTATAATGTATAATATACTCCCCAAACTGTGCAGTTTAATTTGTTAATCAGTGTTAGTAAGAAGCTCTTTTTTGTTTTCTGTATTAAAGGATATGTCAAAAAAGGAAGCATAATTCTAAGCAACTTACTAATATGACTTTATTACATTTTAGTGCTTTAAAAGTCATTCGTAAAGGTAATTGCTACTGAAAGTAGACATTTTCTTTAGTCCTGGTTATGATTTTTATGACAATGTTGTAAAAGTCAGTCTCCTTGAGCAAGACAGGTGTACCAATCTGCCAAGTTGTGTTACACTGTCTCAAAAGTCAGAGCCACCAGGGCAGAGAATAGAAAAGGACTGGCAAACACTGCTTTTAAAAGCAGTTATATATACAAATAACTTAAAGACCATTACAGATTTGTATTGAATGTATATTGTAAAGTTACTTTGAATTGTTTTCTTTTATTAGGCAAAAAAATAAATATAAAACTGTATATTTATCTTTATACTTTTTTCTGACTGTGGCATGTAAATATAAGAACTGCTAGACAGCCATAGAAACTGCAAAAAAAACCCTGCAGTTATTTGCCTCTTTTCTTATTTTTAGAGACTAAATACCATAATCAATAAAGGCATTTCTTAATTTTCTAGCCAAACTGTTATGATAGCTTGTGTAAGTCCTTCAGACAGAGATTTCATGGAAACCTTAAACACACTTAAATATGCAAATCGGGCACGTAATATAAAAAATAAAGTGATGGTTAATCAAGACCGAACAAGTCAACAGATAAATGCACTGCGCAATGAGATTGCACGGCTTCAGATGGAGCTCATGGAGTACAAAACGGTGAGTGCAGAATGCTTTGCCAATAAGTCATTTTTGGGGGAATTTATTATGTATCACTAATGGAATAAAACCGTTGCAATGGGATCAAAATGGTGCTTTGAAACAAATTTTGTGTTTGCGTAACAAAAAAGAAACATTTCCAAACTCTTTGCATTTCTTGTGACAGAAGTTTTGCAATTGCAAATTTTTTAGTTTGCTAATGTGTGCAGTGAATGTAATAAAACTTTGTAATGAAAAAGTCACACTCACAATTACGCTATCATAAAATCCACAGTGCTGACACTAAAGTTCCAGAGTCATTGATGAAATTTGCATTTAAAATGAGTTACTCATTGAGAAGCTTTCCAAAGAACTTGTGCTTGGCAACATGGTAAGAGCTTTTCCCCCACCCCCTTAGTAGAGTTTACTCATATAGCCTATGCCATTGGTCTCCCCAAAAAAGCAGGTGCATTCTGGGCAGTTTGAAACCTTCTCTTTCTAAAAGTAGGTTGGGAATGAGATTAAAGAAATATGAATTTAGGATTGGCTGTGTGGAAGATGGAGTATGCCTTTGGGTTACTACAAATTTACACATATTTTACATATTTTTGGCTATTACTTGAATAGCAAGTACTTACTACTTAGTCTCCCCATGCAGCACTCCACATCATGTTATTGCTTTAAAGTATATAGTTAATTTTTTTTTTCACTCAGTAAGTGTGTCAGGAAGTGTTGGTTAATTTGATACTTTATGACTTTAAATGCTATGTGTTGTGGCACTGGCCAACTTTGATAGGTGTGAGCACCTTTTGTGGTCCTTTTCAGAATGATGGATTGTTTGTGGTAGAATTAAAAACTGAGGGTCCCTAGATAGCCATACATTTTTAAAGGGTTTAGTGAAGCATTCGAAGTCTAGGCCCAGTCCAGTATCTTGATGGTTTTGGACAATAGGCCAAGGATTTCAGCCTGAATGCTTGTCTTGTCTTTAAATTTAGTCTAAAGCTAGAGATGTTCTGGAAGGACAACTGCATGACTGTCAGATTTTCATCGAGAGTTTTAGAAGTTGATCCTGTATGTACTATTGAACCAGAAGGTCAACTAGTACCTTTGCAGTTATAGAAAAACTGACTGTTGCCAAAGTATGAGGTAATTGCATCTAGTGTTGGACTTTGTTTGGGACATTAAAGAAAACTGAGGTAGGATTCAAGCCACATTTGCCTGTTTTGTTAGTACCTGAAGTAATTAAGGTGTACAGTTTAAAGGAATTTAGCAGCTCTAAAATTTCTACTTGTAGTTTATCTATAGAAAAACTTCTGTTTCCAGTCAGTTGCCCCACTTTTTTTTTTTCATCAGTTGTTGCATCGCCAGAAATGTATGGGCCTGTTTTTATTTACAGACAGCACACATCTCTCCCCCTTTTAATATCAGTTTTTGAGCCTGTATCACTTAAACTAATATGATAAAACTGTAGTCAAAATCTATATATGATGGCAGTAGCTCATTTTCTTGGCAACGTTTAGTCTTTGGCTGCCAGTTAAAAGGGATATAAAACCCAAAATACGAATTGGTGTAAACGTAATCAGAGTCATCACAGTACGTTTTAATTTATATTAATTTCCTGTTTTAAATGGTTTCTTAGATATACACAGGTTTAGACCCTTTTATATAGCTTAGGCAGTTTTACTGCTGGGCCTTCAAAGAGAGCTTAACAGCAAGCTTTGGAGGCCCAGAGTGGCATTGACTTTGTCTGTACATTTCCTGGATTCAGTTAACCATAAGGTTGCTGACTCCCAGTTAAGCCGAGAGCCTGGTATTTGCAAACTAAAAATGAATGTAAAGTTCAGAGTGCCGAGAGATGCACCCCAATTAAGTTTACATTAATTTATTTTTTCGGTTTCGATCCCCTTTTAAGCACTGGCATCAATATCCTATAGTTTATGAATGGAAAAACTATTGTATGACATATTCCTTTATTGTGCTTTTTAGAGAATTTTGTAATATAGCTTTTTTTAAGAAGTAATTTTACATCTAAAATAACCCCTAAAATTATGCGACAATATATATACTTTTTGTTTCAGGGTAAAAGGATTATTGACGAGGAGGGAGTTGAGAGCATTAACGACATGTTTCACGAGAATGCAATGCTACAGACAGAAAACAACAATCTGCGTGTGAGAATTAAAGCAATGCAAGAAACTATTGATGCTCTGAGATCCAGGATAACACAGCTCATGAGTGATCAAGCCAATCAGGTCCTTTCTAGATCAGGTAACAAAAAAAAAAAAAAAATGCACGAACAAATAAAAGTTGTGTGGGCAAAAGCAAAATCCATTACTTTTTGGATTTGTCCACAAAAACCATGACTTTGTCGCACAAAAGCCAGCATAAAAAAAAACAAACAAAAACCTCTCAAACCACAAAGCAAAGAAATATCTTCCAGTTGTAAAAGGGACATCTGCCTTTGACTTCCATGTGATCTTGACATGTTTTAGCTGCTGTATTGTTTTTATTCGGATTTGTTTTGTTCCATAATAAATCATGAAAAAATTGTTTTTTTTCTGCAACAAAATTGGGTTTTTGACGAAAACCCGAACCACAAAAAAAAGAGCAATTGTAAATGCCCCCTTTAATGTATGTAGGCCCCCAAACATGTTTAGAAGTTATAGTAAAGATCAGTAACTTTTTTTCAAACTTACCTAAGTAAATGTTGTAAGCCTTTCCTATCATTTACTTAATAGATCCATTATAATGTGTCCTACTTTATATGTGCTTATTTATACTTTTTGCATAGTGTGCAGTTACATTTTTTGCAGTTGCTTTTGTACCCTTTGCCTTTGTTACTTATTCATGACTGCCTATGAATAAGAACCATAAGGTATGAAACGCGCAAGGCAGAGTACCATGGGGTCATGTTGTTTTGTTTGCTACTGATGTCATGATATTAGCAGATTTTATCTGTCTGGAAAATGTCCATTATTTTTTGCTATAATATAATTACCAGAGTCCACATATCAATTATCATTTTTAATGGCGCATTTAATGATATTTTTTATTGAATAAACCAATAATATTTTTTGTCATGACAGCAGTAAATAGGCAATAATGACATTTGGTATGTTTTAAGTATCCAGGCAAGATACAGGAAACTGGGCTGCATGTCTTCAGTAGAAGATGGGGCTAAACAGCTATGTATATAGTGCCTAGTGACTACAGTAACCTTTTAATTGAATTAGGCCACAAGGTGTTTACATACAGTTAGCAAACCAAATTAGAATGTATTTTAAATCAATAATTGATAACATTATAGCACTGTGCGACTGTGTAAAATAGTATAATGGTCATTAAATTAAGAGTAATCCCTTATATCTGAAGTGGATAGAATGTATATCAACAAGGAATATTACCTGTTTGTCCACATTGTCCATGTATTTTTTTCCTGGGTGCCCTCCCTCATTTTCCAGGCAAGGGCACAATTTTCTGTTTGAGTTTTGTTTATAGAAAGTACATGAATGAAAGGAAATGATGAATGGAATTTGA